>NC_092861.1:2531990-2648417 GCF_032062135.1 Pyxicephalus adspersus
CCCTTTGTACTTCACAGATATTTCAAACATTATCCCCCCGGTTCTGTCTCTCCTGCCTATAATGAAAAACAAATGAGCCTCGGTGTCTTTTGTGAAATGATGACAAGGTTCCGCTCATTGCAGCTGGCAGGTCCTCACTTTTGTATATAACCCGCTGTGATGAGAAAGAAAACTGCTCGTGGCAGCCACTTCAGCTGAGCTTCTTAACCTTTTTATGATTATAGACCCCCAGTAGATTGCCAAATATCTGCCCCCTCCCCAGGCTAAATCACCCCTGACAGTCCTATTTGTTACCGGTGTTACTGAGAATAACCTGATATGTATACCTACGACATCAAGTAAGTACATCACACATATATAAATATAGCAAAATACAAATGCAGACGTTGGCTACAACAATTTCAGTGTTTGCAGATTTAAAGTCCAGTTTTTGACTATATTACCTGTAAAAACTGACCCATTGAGATAATTTTTAAATGTATTATTTAATAATCCTTAATCTAATCTGGTTCCCCGGTACAGCCCCATAATTCAGTTCCTTTACCTCCAATAGTATAGATATCCCAGTTCAAGAACTATTGAATGTTCATGTGTGACACTTTAAACAATCCAGTTGCACACTTCTAACAAAATCTTTGACTAATCCTTGTCGAAGTATTAGTCTCCGGCTCTCCCCCTCCCAGACACTGCAGCTCATAATGGAAGGGCTTTATCAATACAGATCTGTCAATGCAGAAAGCAGTGGGAAGGACTATGTGTGCCTATTGGTGATTGACAATCCACACGAGTAAGCACAGCCTACAAAATAGTAGTAAATATTCCCCCACCTCTTAGATTGAAAGCTCCTAGGGGTAGGACCCTCTCCTCCTCCTGTGTCACTGTCTGTCATTTGAAACCCCTATCTAATGTACAGCACTGCGTAATATGTTGGCGCTATATAAATACTGTTTATTAATAACAACTGTATTCTTAATTTAGGAGAGTTGCAACATTTTTGCCACCCCAACAATGAGTTTACCAGAAAAAGAAGAGATAATTGCAAGTTTTAATTGGGGCAGCATAGAATTCATACACTAACATAGTTCTGGGTTTAACCCATTCCCATCTAGCTATATACAGAGTCACTGTTGCCCCCTCTGATGGACCTTGGAGAACTTTCTTTTCTTCCTGACTTCCTAGAATTTTATTTTTATTCTTTAGTTCTTTCTGAGTCACTGGCTCAGAAAAGTCTGCAGCCATTTACGTGCTTTAAGCTTGGGATCCTGATCTGTATACTTCTGTCAGCAAATGGCACTTAGCAAATGACAATTTATATTTTCCTTTTTGTGCAGGCTTTTAAATCAAAATTACAGTCTGGCATGACTTTAATATTAAACTCCTAACCCCTTAGTGCCCATATAGTCATCCTACCTGTACTTTATATTAGTTGCTGCACAGGAATTCCGCAGATCACAGGTGAGCATTGGAAGGTTCTCCAGCTAACCCAGGTGAAATGGGCTTAGTGGTATTTATGTACAGCACCCTATGGCAGCTGTGATCAACACCTCTTGTATCCTGGGGTTCCAAATAAGTCTTGAGGGGCAATTTAGCTGCCCTGCTATAAAAATTCCAAGTTCTTACCCTTCCCATGGTCCTCATCTCACAATGGCAGTCAGTCTATAATTCTGCTCATTTCCTGCAAGCCCAGCTTGTAGTATAAATGCCGTGCCTTCATGCCAGCTGGGTTTGCTGTATTCCAGGACCAAGCAGTGCTCAGGTCATTACAAGAACACCATCCACTCCTGGGGAGATTCACCCTTCTACCGGCAGTCATTGTTACAGAAATAAAGTAATGGAATATCAACTTCCTTGGGTTGACTGCAGGAGAAGAGCAGAGGAAAAATCTTTCAATGGGGACAAGTCCAACAAAAGGATTCTCCTGACTCCTTTATCTTCCTTTGCTTATCTGGGACAGAAACAGAATTGGGTAGAGAAAACCCTGCAAGGTTTTTACCCTTCCCTTCTCTAAATCTACAAATGATACCTATATTTATTTTTTTGTGTGCCCCTCTAGGGTCAAGGTCAACTTTTTGGTAGAAGAGAGGAAAGTTGTGAATTTTCCACAACTTTTTTTTTTTTTTTTTAGCTCTTAGATCTCCCACAATGTTGCCTGAACTTGCAGGATTTCAGACTGTCCAGGTTTGATGGGTTAGGTAATAGTCTGCAGATATAGGTAGCAAGCTTCTATCACATTGTAGTTACCAGTTTCTATCTATACCACAAAACACAATGGGCTTAAAAATGTTTTCCGTTTCCAAATATGTACAATTAACAACGTCAAATCACCTGCAGACATGCAATCTGCTCCTGCCAGATGAGTTGTCATTCTGATTGTTATTTATATTCTCCTGTTAGAAGATAAAACCGTTAAGGTTGCTATAAGAACACGATGTTGCTCGTAGGCATTGTGTGATTAGCATATAAATAAATGTTTAGGACCAAGACAATCAAAGTGGGGAAAAACTCTAATCTCAAAAACTCCCTTTGTTTTATTGGCATTGGGGAAAAGAGCAATTTTTATATTTCTTTGTGAAGATTAAGATCATAATTCTGGTCCGTTTCCTTTTTCTTACCCGTTGATGGGATGGAATGATCCTTTGTCAGCTTTCACATGGTGGACGGGTGAATAAAAGAGACATCAAGGGCCGAATACCATGTCTCTTAAAAGGTGTTGTGGTGCCCCCATTACTTCTCTCTTTCCGCCTCTCTCCGCGCCTCTGCCTCTCTGTTGCTTTTTCTTTCTCTACCATGTCTCTTAAGGACCCAAAATACAATAGCCCCCCTTAGTGCAACATCAGCCCCTGCTACAACAGCTTGGCTTGGAGAAGTGTTACAATGTACAGTCTGATCACTGAGCTAGAGGAGACTGGGCATATTCTTCTTCAAGCCTGCAGAACACTGAGAAAGTTGTGAAAGATACTGTTCCTACTTAAAATTTTTTCTTTGCAACCTTGAAGCGTCATTTTAAGCTTGCCCTGGATATTAGAACATTCCCCATTGGTCCTAATGTTTGTTAGGAGCACAGAATTTTTATTTAGATGAATGGAGAAGGAAAATGTTGCATTGTACAGTCACAGTACCAAGGACAAGATTTCCGCACCCACCAATTGCTTTTACTGAGACAATAAAGTGTAACATCACAATATACAGACAGCAATGTTCATATCACTTCCTCTCCATGCAGTCAGTAAGAGGTGCTCAGAGCCTGAAACCATAATCAGCAAATCATTGCTTGGCAGAAAATGCAGAAATCATACATTCACTTCTCACAGTGATACTGACAGATTAGCAGGATTAGGGGAAGATGTTAAATGTTCACCTGTGAAGGAAGCATGGTAAATTCAGAGCTATTTCAGACACTAAAAATATATAAAGATTTACATTGTAGCAGATTGTAATCCCGTGAATGTAGTGTGACCATAAGTATGCAGTTTAGCAGTAATGGCTCCTTGGCCCAGGAATTGATTGCCTTTTACTTATCTTTTTATCTTTACATTGTTGCATTTTTTCTTGCAGGAACAAACCATCTGCATGGGAAAGGTTAGGATTGTATGTTGGTGCATTGTATTTATCTGCATGGATTGGCTGTGTATAGCCATTGGAGCTATCTTTCTTCTCTTTCTTTATCCCCTTGCTCCTTTATATCTTGCATTCTTCTTTTATACTGGACTTTTATAGTTATAGTTTGAACCCTTCCCCATCATTTAGTCGCATTACATCTTATTGTGTCCTCTACCTAACAGGAAGGCCCTCAGACATGCTAATTACATCCATAAAAATGAATTCCAATGGCTTTAAATATATTCATTTTTTTTTTTAAAGTGTTAACCTTGCACTGCCTAATAAGTGTTAATTTATTATTGATTTGTCATGCACTTGTGTCGGATAACGAGTGCATTATCTCTGTGCCATGCAAGGGTCAGCGGTATAGTGATGGCGATATTTCATTTATCACTGCGTATGTTGAATATACGTCCATCTCTTCCTGTTACTGCGACCCCGAGTGACCAGCCTGACATTTGCTTTACAAATGGATCATCGCAGGCCAGCGTGTTTACTGTGAGCAGATGCATTATTTGCAGAGGTCTCCTTGATTCAAAATATTGCCCTTCACTAGAGAGAGGCTTTTATTTGTTACACCCATGCCTGGACGGGAGCCTCTGTCTGCCCACACGGCCATTGTAATTAAAGATAATGGGATGGCATAGAGCAAAGTGGGTCAATGAGGCAGCAATGCTGGGGGGTCGCAACAGAACGACTTGGCACGGAATAATTCGCAATGTTCATCCCTAGAATAGGGACAGATAACTAGCATACGTATCTAGTGGTTGCTTTGTACTCCAAGCATGCTCCTTTTAGCTGGTACTATGTATATAGCAATGATCTGATATATGCTAAGTGAAAGCGCTGCACATAATCATGTACTATATTGAGATTTACTAACACAACCAGCCCAGGTGCAGAAAATCCTTTGGTACCGATCAATAGAAAGCAAAGAAATTCTTCTTGAGATCCAATAGTTGTGCTGAGATTACATTGCAGCTTTCCAGCACTGATGACGGTTTTCTGTGAGATTCATCCAGAAATATTAGGAAGGTGCCGGAGATTCATTGCTTCTCCTAACCGTAATGCCGCCATTCTTTCCTGGAACCCATGAGTCAAGAAATGACAGAAATGGCAAAGCGTCTGTATGAAATGTCACCCCATGTTCTGAGCCTCCGATAATTCATGAGGAATTCTGCAAATTGCAGATATTTGTTTTTTTTTTCTCCCTTTTATCTAAATTGGAATACTTTAGCCTTAAATTCCTCAATGCCAAGTCGAGAAGGTGGGTGAATGTGCAGCACATTGATGCTCGTTATTTAGATGGTGGGATTGGTGCTGTATGCAAAGTATGTTTGAGGATTTTTATTTCTATATGGCCGTTCTAGTTTGTAAAAATTCTGATATATAATCTTTTTTGTAGTGTATACCATCTGCTTGTTTCTACGACTTTGACGTGATCGAAAAATACTCCCCTAGCCATTCTTTGCTCCTCCAATGACCTACTAATGACTTCCTCACTCATAACTTCCTCACATGCACGGCTCCAAGACTTTTCTAGAGCTGCCCCAATTCTCTGGAATGGTCTCCTCGTCCTATTAGGGTTGCTCCTACTTATTAAAAAGATCCCTTAAAACCCAACGCTTCACCCTCGCCTATCCGTCTTCTTCTGTCTCCTAAACCCTCACTACTTCCCACCATTCCATATCCCCCTCCTATTGTGTGATACTTCGGGGCAGAGTCCTCTCCTCCTCCTCCTGTGTCACTGTCTGTATCTGTCTGTGATTTACAACCCCTGCTTAATGTACAGCGCTGCCTAATATGTTGGCGCTATATAAATCCTGTTTAATAATAATAATGATAAGAATATATTAATAACTTTGTGACCTCCCATTTAAAAAAAAATTAAAATTAGTTCTGCAACACTTTTTCCATACAATGTAATTTCCCGCCATGGAATGAGAAGGCTGCAATGCTCCAAGTCAGAGTATAGTTTCCCCTCATAAAGGCAATTGTTCCTTGAACAACAGGAGGAAAAAATGTTGCTTTGCCATGTCTACCATCATTGGCATTGCTGCTTTGCCATGTCTACCATCATTGGCATTGCTGCTTTGCCATGTCTATCATCATTGGCATTGCTGCTTTGCCATGTCTACCATCATCTGTTAAATCATTGCTGAAAGAAGGGACTGAGGTGCTAAAATTAGGGTCACCTTGCACATGACGATCCCATACGTAATCCCCCCGTCCCTGCATTTTTGGTGTATTTAACAATACCAAGTTCTGATAAAGGCTGATCCCCTCGAATTCATAGGTGATTTGATGGTCAACAGACCGAGCAAAGCATTCTGCATTTTCAGCAGGAGACGGCCCTAAGATTTTGCTCTCTGTTTAAACAGCCACAGCCGCCTGGTCACCAATTTGTAGAAGCAGTCCAAAAGTAGAACTCGTAATACTTGTATGTATTTTCCCGTTAAAATATTTATCTTTTACATTTCAATCCGGTATTCTGCATATGCATCCTCCATTCTTGCTAACTAATTTATTTTACTATTCCTGATATATTGACCTAGAAAAGGACCAGCAAAAGGGTTTTTAAAAGGTATTCACATTAAAAAATCAATTTACACGTCAATAAACAAATATAAAAATTGCAAACATATACACAATGTTTCTTTTACAATCATTTTTTTTAAATCACTTTGTTGACTGACGCGTTTCGCACCTTATGCTTCATCAGGAGGAACGTCACATTTTTGTGTTTAGACATCTGGCTGCCTATAGAAGGAACGGTGAGATGTTCTCAGGAGAGTCCAAGGTGAAACGCTGCGCCTCTGACAGCTGATTTATTTTGTAACTTCTGTTTAAATTAGCATGAGATGTATATATATTTTTTTTCCTCCTTCCTTTGCCCAAGTTGCGTTATTGACTCAAGCTGTTCCTGTACGGCTGCAGTGGACTCTTTGATTACATTAAACACGGGCCTTTGTTCTGCGCAGTATCCAAGCCGAGCGCCTTTTGTTCAGACGCTCCTTGGTGCTGCACTCTTCATAATGGGAACTGACAGATTGTTGCCTTTCCATTTCGGAATTATTTGCAGGCATAGCACTGTTTTAAAGGCGCAGCTCCTGGCATATCCAATGTATTAGCACACAGATTGTCTTATTTCCTTCTAGCCGTATCACATGGGGGTGAAAGGAGAGGCTTTTAAAGGGATGCCGCTTGCTGTGCTATTCTAAATTTTAATAGAGGTCCCCAAATAAACCAAATTAGACCTGAGACACAAATTGCCTCTAGCAACCTTTGGAGAAAATAAAGCTTTAATGTTTATTAAAGGCCGGCGATGGTGCACATGGCTTCTGCATTCCCACTAATGTCTATCGGGCAGCATGGTGGCTCAGGGGTTAGCACTCTGGCCTTTGCAGCGCTAGGTCCCAGGTTCGATCCCCAGCCAGGACACTATCTGCATGGAGGTTCTCCCCGTGTCTGCGTGTGTTTCCTCCCACATCCCAAAAACATGCAGTTAGGTTAATTGGCTTCTCCCTAACAATTGACCTTAGACTACATTAATGACATTAGATTGTGAGCTCCTTTGAGGGACAGTGACACGACTATGGACTTTGTACAGCGCTGTGTAATATGATGGCGCTATATAAATACTGTATAATAATAATAAAAAGTCTAGTAAATGCCCAATGGTTGGGTACCACTTTCAGATAGCTGTGAATTGGAAAATAATGTGATTTTCTGATGCAGGAACTGAACACCATTATTCTTTTATCATAACGGTTACCATTTACTAAAAGGTGTTCTGAAAAGCTTCCAATATCATTTGGTGTTGCTCAGGTGTATTTGACCTGCAACGGACCAGCACTTGACCTGCTTCAAGTGAGTTTTGCATGCTCATGTATGCGAATGCCAAACAGATTTGAAGCAAATGGTATTTAATGTACAGCGCTGTGTAATACGTTGGTGCTATAGAAATACTGAGAATGAGAAAGCAAAATGCATTTGAAGCAAACCATATCTGGCCAACTCATAAAGAATTATACTAATCTGTGAATGGAAGAGGCCAGCGTTTTATTTCCTGATCAGAAGGGAACATAGCAGTATTTGCAGTACAGCATTCTATATTATTACATGATCAATGGACCGGGCTGACAATAAAAATGTGCAAGCAGTTGTTCTGTAGTTTTCCAGATTGGGTTTAACCTCTGGGTTGCTGGAGCAGAACGTCCGTCTGTGAAGGATTTCACATGTTAATATCAATCTTGTCTTTGGATTCACCTCCCCTCAGTCTTTGCTGCCTTGTTTTTCAATTAGCTGCTATCTCAGACATCCCTATTGACATCAATCTTTATACCTAGGAGATTCTTCCCCGTCTCGCTTTTTCAGCATTCCAGCCAAGTCTGACTAATCTTTATTCCGAATCTATACGCCTGGTTCATAGTCGTCTCCTTGTGCTCCTTGCTGCTGGTTTTCAGGGTGCGATCATACCACACACGCGGATCTCAAGCATCGGGTCAGTTTGGTCTTATCGGACGGGAATGACTTTTGTTCTTCATCCGCTGAGCATGCTTAATTTCCTATGCTAGATGTCGTTTATATCGTTCTCAGCTTTTATTACATTGAGGTCATAGGACAATATTTTATATTATTGCAGTGAAATCTGAAACAATGTTTTATTTTATATCTATACAATGTTCAGATTTTATATAAGCAAGTGATTTATAGAATTATTGTTTTACATTATATTATATTGGGTGGGACCAGGCTGAAGTTTGTATATTGAACAACTTCTGAATCCCTGACCCGTGAATAGGGCATTGATGAAATCCTGGAGACAGATCTCCTGATACCAATCACACTAATTCAGAGTTTGCTGTAACTCCTGCCTTGCATGCAGCATTTTAGGATCATTTTGGTGCTTTGGGTATTTGTTTTGCTATCAAATCCCCTGAAGAAGCAGCTGTATATCTAGACAAAAACCTTTTTGTTTCGGGTAGATTGGAAGGGTTTGAACCTTCAGGTGTCTGGATTCCCAGGGGGACCGATTTACTTCCCAGAAATTTTGGGTGATTTACAAAACTGGAATAGAAGGAAACTTTGTGAGGAGTTCTGGTGTTATTTTGTTTTATGTTGAAGAGATTTCTGTTTACTTCCTGTTGCACCATTCTTTATCCAAAACAAAAAGTTTGTCTTTAATTTTGTATTTAATAAACCGTATTTAATGTACGGCGCTGTGTAATATGTTGGCGCTATAGAAATACTGTTTAATAATAACATTGTATGAGAAAGCAAAATGCATTTGAAGCAAACCATATGTGGCCAACACACAAGAATTATAATATTCTGTGAATGGAAAAGGCCAGCGTTTTAATTCCTGATCAGAAGGAAACTTTGTGAGGAGTTCTGGTGTCATTTTATTTTAGGCTGGAGAGATTTCTGTTTACTTCCTGTTGCTTTAAAACTGTTCTTTATCCAAAACAAAAAAGTTTGTCTTTAGTTATACTTTAATGCCGTATTTAATAAAAGATGGAAGTCTGGCACATTGCTTGCATAAACTTCTGTTTTGTGCTGATTTTAGGCAGAACTAAATTTTTCTGGTCCGGTTACACTTTATTTAACAGGATTTATATAGCGCCAACATATTATGCAGCGCTGTACATTAAATACTGTTTGCTTAAAATAGGTTTGGCATTCTCATACAAGAGCATGCAAAACTTACTTGCAGGTCAGGTACTGGTCCATTGCAGGTCAAATACACGTTGGGGTTACAAATGACAGACAGATACAGACAGTGATACAGGAGGAGGAGAGGACACTGACCCTAAGAGCTTACAATCCAAAGGTGGGGGAAATATCACACAATAGGAGGGGGGAAGTAGATGGTGCCATTTTAGCTTCTCTTGCTGCACATGTGATTGACTATAATTCCAGCCATTTATAAGCTTCAAAAGTTGGATCTGAGCTCACTGGTAATGTGTGAGTGTCATCTCCAGAGACTTTGTGAGAATCCTTGCAATCAGTAAGTTTAGTTCCATATTGTTCCAATGGGTTCCAATTGGTTCCATATTGTTTGTTAACAGATAGTGAGATATTGAGGGCTATATAGCATATAGCTGGGATTGAGGTTTGAGAATAATAGAGGGACTGGAAATCTTAAACTTTAATAAATCTTTTCTCCTTGGTGCTGAATACCTTTGAAGTCATTTGGGAAATATGGAATATCAAAGTTAAGATTCTGGTTTCTTTTCTGGTCGATTATTATTACAGAAAGGGACAAAAATCCCTCCTATCTGTCTGATGGTCCCTTCCTATTGTGTGATACGTCCCCCATCTCCTATATCAGGGGTGTCAAAGTCAAATACACGCAATTAAAAACTTAGACCAAACTTTAAATTTATTGAAAAAACAATGAATCTCAATAAGAAGAAACAGGAAGACATGAGAAGAGCATGCAGTAATATGCGGTGGATTGATCTATATAATAATAATAACCATAATTTAGATTATTCCCCTGCATATTACTGCATGCTCTTCTCATGTGTTCTTGTTTCTTCTGATTGAGATTCATTGTTTTACTTGGCCAAAGAATGCAATGTGAAATCAAATGAATTGCTACATTTATTTGGTTTCACATTGCATTCTCTGGCACAGTAAAACAACTAATATAGTAATAGCTCTATGATAATTCCCGATAATAATAATCCTGATTATTGAATTTACCTGTCAGTATAATATCCGTGGGGTCCATGCATAGGCTGCTGTTCAATAGACACGAGTGATTCCCCTACTACAATTCCCGGCATCACTTGCGTTTATAAAATGCGGGGCCACGCATGGGCAGAGAGGCCGCTGGTCTATAGACGCGTGTGATGCCGGGAATAGTAGTAGCGGCATTGTACTCGCTTCTATGGAGGGCTGTTTTTGGGTGCATACTGAACAGTTGGTTCACAATACAGGGATTGCTACCCGCCAAACGTTTCTTCCCACCCAACCTAAATACATTTCTGGGTTGAGCACTGCTATCCATCATTGGTACTTTACTCTTAGGCCCACACAGATGATCAAAAGTGGGCCACAGTGTTATCCGGGTGTCTTACTGACTTTTTTGCTGAATGAAGCATAGAAAGGTCTGCGATTGGAGGAGAGCTGGACATGTGACTTTTAAAGATTATATGGTTAGGCTCTCCTCCAATCATACTTTAGCCAAATTGTGGTTATAGGGTAAAGCTGTCAGGTTTTGGCTTTTTTGGGGATCTGCATCTCTGCACACACATTCATGCAGTAATACGGGTGGAAAATTTGCAGGACTTCACATGCACGGTATAAGATAAAAGATTGCTGGAGCCTGCTTTTGTTGGGCTTCCTTTTGCAATGCTAGTTTTCTGGCTGTCATTCAGAAACTTTAACTTCACCGCTGTCGCTCGCTCGCCCAGAGCCACTTTACAGATCAGAAAATTGACAGCGATTTCCAGAATGAAGGGAAACGTCATCCTATAGCACTTTCAGAAGAAGGTCTACAATGGCATACCTCTCTCTTAACAGATTCACTTTGAGTTGTAATATATATTGGGCTTGTAGGTGTAGGTGTAACTTTTCAAGGCAAACACATCTCCTCATATATATATAGCAACTTGCAGACCCTCTGCTAGTCCCAAACGTTGCAATGTTCTAATCCTTATTGGTAATAGTAAAGCTTTCCTACCCTCTATGCCTAATGCACATTTTGTTGCACAGCGCTGCAGCCCATCAGAATGATGAGAAAGTAACTGGGTCTGGGAAGACAGTGGGTTGTATAAGCGAGTCAGAATTTTACTCTTATCCAATCTTTATTACCCTTGCTAAGTGACGTGAAGTATGCAGATCAGGTTTTGTGGCACGGTCTCCTCATCGTCATCAAGACACGTTTCTTACCCCATCTTTCCTCTTTAAGATTCATTCTCTGACTGTGGTGCTGAATGGGCCCCCATCTTGTCCTTGGCGAGACAATGAGATTCCTAATGTGACTATTGTGAGCAGGCAGAGCTAAATTTAAGCCGCTGTCACTGTATAATAGGCCGGCCAGAGGATGTCTTCATTACAATTTTTGCTGGGAGGATGTCGAGCTTTTCTTCCTTCCTTGCTTTTTAGTTCTTTTATTTCCTCGTTTCGCTTTGATTCTCCATGCACTCTTTTTATTTTAATAGTCTTGGTTTTTTGGCTAAGTTAGAATGCAGAATGTTGTACTGCAGAAACAAAATAGACATTTAAGGTAAGATATTAGGGTTGACTTTGATTACTCAGACTGAAGCCAGCAAAAGACGTGATCTTCATGTGATCCTGCCAGCATACATATATGCAGCTAACCCCTTTATATAGGTGGCGTGTATACAAAAGGCCGAGCTCTTTGCAATTGGGCAAAATGACACTGGACAATAGGGACATACTGGAGCTTTTTATCCCCCATTCCTTTTTCTTACAGGGTCAGTAGGAAACTGGCCATGACCATGGAGACAAAATAAGTTCTACTTTAAACTTTTCAAATATTTTGCTGATTTATTTATTAATTTTGCATTTTCCTTTTTTTAGGTTCAGGTACTACTAAGCCTTGCTGACTTAAACGTTTTTGTTCATTCACCAAGGCTGTCACCTTCATTTTACTCTGAATGCTCTAAGGTTATTAGTGGTGTACCCCAGGGTTCCGTGTTGGGACCTTTACTGTTTAACCTCTGACCGTTTGGGATTAAAAGTACCATTTCTGTGTTTGCAGATGACACCAAACTATGTAATGGAAGTATAACTACTCAGGCCGCTGCCAGAAAAAAGCGCAGCAGACCCCTCATGGCTGAGAACGTGGACCCGGGCAACACAGACAGCAACGCAATGGTAGGCTTCACTGGAAACGGACCCCCACTACCCGCTTGTACAGTCCAAATACAGAGTCCTAGAATCGTTTAATAAGGGGACATTGCCACCAAATGTGGTACATAGTACCTGCTTCCACTCCACACTGCCAGCAGTGGTTCGTAATATCAGGAACATTCTATGTAATACAGTAGGGCAGGGATGTCCTTTTTTTTTTTGGCCCCCGAAGGAATCCTAAATATGAATTGCAGCTGGCCCGCCGCTGCATTGAAACAGTCCCACTACTACAATTCCCAGCATCACTCACCTCTATAGACCAGCGGGCTCTCTGCCTATGCGTGGCCCCGCATTAGACTGTTTTATAGACACAAATAATGCCGGGAATTTTAGTAGCAGGTCTATTTCAATGAAGAGGGAGTTCCAGCGGCCGACCACTCATAAGATTTAGCTCCGCAATGGCCGCCTCTGGCATTTCCAGTACTCCCCTCAGCTTTCCCTTGCTACTCCAAGGCATGGACTGGAATGGTTGGATTTTCACAGAAGAATATTGTTATTATTATTGTTAGCCTGTGCAAAAAGGTTACCATTGTAATATAACTCAAAGCTACAGAGGAAGAGGCATAAGATTTTTCTTAAATAAATTTAAAATACATTGTTTATGCCTCTTTCCCTATTATAAGCTTGTTTCAGATTGAATGTGAAGCAAAACCTCTTTGTTTCCATATGAAAAGGTTTTATATCTAATGAGAAGAAAAAAATTCCTCCATTTTTTCAAAAAATTTCAAGGTTGGCCCGCAACTTTGTCTGAGTTTTTAATTTTGGTATTTGGTATTTCATAAACTTTTCTCCTGAGTATTACTTGCCAAATTGGCTTTATGAGTGTAAAAATGACCATGCTGTTATAAAGTAAGGAGGAGGACGAGGATTGGATTATTATTGAGTATATTTGAGCTGGGTAGGCGGGGGCCCTCTAATCATTAAACCCCATCACAGAATCTCTGAGCTTAAAGTAGGAAAGCCATCTACCTGGCCCGATCAGCAGGTCTTCCGAAAAAATATTTCAGGGGACCTTCCATTAGGTTCATTTTCTTAATACATTGTCTTCTGTCCTATATGTCATGACCAAGCCATATATAAAAAAAATGTCCGCCTATGTATTAATAAGAAATGTTTGGATAATAGAGGAGAGCAGAAATCACCTCAAGCACACCATCATAGGAATCTTTATTTTCAGACTAATGACGGACCAAGGAGACTTCCAAATCATTCACTTAGTTAAAATAAAGATCCTTATCCCCATGTTGTGAGAATTGAGCTTTAATCTCTTGCCCTGTGCTAAGTGATATTAATTGGTATTTACAATGAAAAAATGAAAGGTGGCAAACATGGGAGAGAGGAAAGCGATGTCCCCAGAAGTGATAAGTTTATGTATACAGCGTTTATCTCCATTCCCTTTGCTGTCTAATACAGTTTGCTTATTGTGTGAACTGTTTTCTCTTCTCCTTTCCCTTGCAAAGCAATTATCGAGCCCTCATTAATCAGACCAAGCTGCATGTATACAATGTACCTGACAAGAGCCCATACACACTCATTTTTCATAATAAAGAACTCATCAGTTTGGGGGCCGGTGCAAGCTTTGTATGTAGTCCCGTTATACTTTGCTCAAGCACGGATCTTAATCACACAAACGGCGAATTACCAATGGAAATAAACTTATCCTGAGCACATTGCTTTATTCTTAGTGATGTGGGGTCATTATTATTCTCATTTGAGATTCACTATCAACCATTCTCCCAACTGCTTCCATTTAACTGTATGGGAGACCCTTATTGGGTGCGCAGGTAGCCTCCACTTTGGGCGCACAATTGCATTAACATTTGCGGCACAGTTCCTGGAAGCCACATGTTGCTTCTGGTCCTGGAAGCCACATGTTGCTTCTGGTCCTGGAGTTGCTTTTACTGCTCCGGAAGACAAAATGCCCTGCAAAAGCAATGGCAATGCAGTGCTCAGCCCAGAAATTTTTTTAAGCCGGGTGGGAAGAAATTGTAGGTTGGTGGCAGCCCCTGTATTGTGACCAAACTCTTTAGTAACCACCCAAAAACAGCCGGGTGGGTGCTGAAAAGTGCCGGGTGGTGCACCCAGCTAAAACGGCCTGGGGAGAACCCTGCATTGCCACTTCTGTGCTCATAGTATCAGTTAGCTATGTGCCTGTGAGTGGATAACTGTGCAGCTTTCAACCAAGGGTTTAAATGGGACCATGAGCTTTCACCCAGATTTACACATTATTCTAAGCCGATTCAGTTTGAAAAAGGTGTAAATCACGCGTGAAAATTGCTTGAATCTTGTGTGAAACGTTGAAACAATTCTGCAGGAACCCTCCGCATTCTTTTCCTTTATGTATTGTAATTCGAAGCAGATGCTGCCCATCACTTGTGTATCACACTGCTGCTACATTTGTGGTTATACTAAAGCAGAGAATTGAAGATTTCAATCATTACTCTTATTTTCCTATTTGTAAAATTCCACAGAAATCATAGAACATGTTACAATAAACATAATACAGGCTGTGCTGAGTAAATGAAACATACGTTGTCCAGTCACTAATAATACATCCGTATTCATGTCATTCACAAACAACATATGGTCACATTTGTAGACACCTAACCGTCCAACCTTTATCGGCTTTTTGCACCTCCCATTTTAGATCCATGGACATTGTTCTGGAATTGGCCTCTACTCTTCTGGTGAATATTTGGGATGTATTTGTAGGAATTTGTACCTTTTGTTATGGGTGTTCAGGTACCCTCACTACTCACCCACCATTCCATATCCCCTCCTATTGTTTACCTCCCCCCAGACCTCTTAGATTGTAAGCTCTTCTGGTCAGGGTCCTCTCCTCCTCCTGTGTCACTGTCTGTATCTGTCATTTGCAACCCCTATTTAATGTACAGCGCTGCGTAATATGTTGGCTGCGTAATATGTTGGCGCTATATAAATCCTGTTCGTAGTAATAATAATGTTACATTTTGTATAATCCCCTGAAGGTTGAATGTTTGGTGAAGGGGTTATCCTTTGCTAAAGTTTCCATTGATAGTTTCTTTTAATACCTGTATCCTTTATATCTGTATACATTTTCTTTATTGTGATCCTAGTACTTGTGATTAATTATCTTTCTTTTCTTTCTCTATCTGCAGTCTGCCAGAAACCATGTCACATTACACAGATGAACCCAGATTCACCATAGAGCAGATAGACCTGCTGCAGCGTCTGCGACGCACGGGAATGACCAAACATGAAATCCTGCACGCGCTGGAGACGTTGGACCGCCTGGACCAAGAACACAGCGACAAATTTGGAAGGAGGTCCAACTATGGAAGCAGCACTTATAACAGCACCAACAATGTCCCCGCCTCTTCTTCCACTGCCACCGCTTCTACACAGACCCTCCATTGCGGCATGTCCCCATCGCCCAGCAATAGCTGCGACACCTCTCCGCAACCTTGCACTACCAACCAGAACGGGAGAGAGAGCAATGAGAGGATCCCAACATCCAATGGCAAGATGTCTCCAACACGGTATCACGCCAATAGCATCGGACCAAGGTCGTATAGCTTCGAGGCATCGGAGGAGGATCTAGATGTGGATGACAAGGTGGAAGAGTTGATGAGGTGAGCAAAGTGCATTGATCTTAGAAAAAAATCTATTCCGATATATTATTATTATTATTACACATTAGGTATATAGCGGTGACATATTACACAGCTTTGTACAAAGTCCATAGTCATGTCGATTCCTGTCCCACAAAGGAGCTCACAATCTAATGTCCTTATCATAGTCATATTTCATTAATTTGGTCCTGGGGTAAAATTTGGGGGGAGGTAATTAACCTAAGTGTTTGTTTTTGGATTGTGGGAGGAAACCCACACAAACACGGGGAGTACCCGCAGACTCCAGGCAGTTACGGTCCAACCACTGAGCTACCGAGCTGCAAATGTATGTAACTTTTAAGAAAATATTGTAATCTGTTTTGCACTTTTAAAAGTGCATATTCAGTAAAATTTGGGGATTTAGCAATGTTTTAGTGGGAAGAATAATGTAAATGCAAACAATATGTGCAGGAACAGCATGCAAAGAGTATGAAGTTGGTGCAGGAGGGGAGAGTGAAAGGTATGACATCAAGCAGTAATAATATTATTATTATTATTAATAATAATAATAGTAATAAACAGGTTTTATTTAACGCCAACATATATTATGCAGTGCTGTACATTAAATAGGTATGTGAGGGAAAGAATTGCAAAGGGCCACAGGTTACCCTAGGGTTATTACACCCCTCCATATGGTTCTTCCTCCATTGCTGTTTCTATGCTGTCTGCATATAAGCATAAATTCCCCATTTACTTGAGAAGGATGTACCCAACAACATCCCATTCTATTCTGTTGGGGTACAGCAGGTAGGACGGTTGGCAATCACTGTAAGGTCTTGTTTTCAAGGATCACAACATTGCTTGATTTAAGTCTGCACAATGAATTGTTCCATCCTTTTGGTTGGAGAACAATGATTTGACTATCAATGCTTTTAGGAAATGCAAGCGCTGTAAATCTATCTGCTAAACAAATACATTTGTTTCTTCACTCAAACACTGTAATTGGTTTTGAAATGTTCTCATTTCGCTTTTTAATTAGGAAAGCGATTAAAATTCTGTTGTGGCCTTTCATTACTGTATATCTTTCCATTGTTTTAATTAAGTGCTCCGTCTTCCCCTAGCTTCACCCGGCTCGATACGAGGAAGGATGGAGCATTGCTGACTACGGTGGCTTTTCATTCCGGTGACACAGCAACTGCATTCCTCGTGTCATAATTAATATATTGTAATGACAAGACTTTCAATAACTCAGTCTGACGGTTAAGCTGTTTTCTGTCAATAGAAATACAAGTTAAAATGGATTTAATTCCGTTAGGTGTCAAAGGGGGGATATTAGGGAGAATTAAACCTCCATAGGTTATACATAGATATATAGAAGGTTTTATGCTTTACAGTATATTAGGTTAACGTGAAACTCTGCCTTTGCTGCAATCAAAAAATACTTCTTTCCGGGTCATTTGTATGCATTGTGCTTCTTCAGTGGGATAAAATTACTTTTTGGTGCTTGTGTTATAATAAGAGAGACTGAAAGCCACCGTCTGATCAGTATATAAGTAATATATATATTGTCCCTTTGGACAATGCTGCTGCAAGGGGTTCAAACCCCAACCTCTGTTCCTCTGGAAATAAATGATGGAAATAAACTGAAAGATAATTCGATATCGATACGCAGATGTGATTTTTACTCAGGTGTACTTTCACCCCATTTTATTAAGAGCCAGGTGAAAACTTTATTTCCTGTCTGCACCGTGCTAAAGTAATTTTCCTTCACTTTTGTTTTATAGGAAATTAGGGGAAAGTTTCCAAAGGGAAAAGAATTTTCATTCCAGAGATTTGTACTTGAAACAGGTGTCTGTATACAACAAACATTCTTCACCTAATATTCTTAAAGCCGAATTATAGTTCCACTTGTAGGAATCCCTGATCAGGCCGGTCATTATTCAGAAAGGGGCGGGCGATGTCCTTCCTGCAATAATCCCTCCTAATTGCTCCAGGTTTCTGGACAAAAGTTGAGCTGTGGATGCATTGTTGGCTTTGGTTGCCAGAATACCTGGCTTTGGCAACTTTCTATGCATAGGCGGGGAATGAACTCCCGTGCAATATCCGAAACAGGGAAATGAAGGCCAAAGATCGCAAGTGAAGAAAGAAGAAAATGGCACCTTGCAAGGGAACGGGGATAGATGAGTAATGTGCTGTTTAGTAAAAAAAAAAAAAAAAAAGGTTGGTGTTCCTCTCGATTTCTATATTGGTGACATTGGTCACCAGGACAAGAAGAAGGGATATTTTACACTAACGGGCAGAGAAAGCAGTAAAAACATGACACGGTCCAACCTAGGGTTGGCAAAGTTTTTATCTTCAGGGGCCACAATAAGTTTTAAAATTTAACAGACTGGGCTAAGCCAGTATTAGATTGAGAGTGTTTGTTTGAACTGATATAAGTTCTGTGTCAATTAAAAGAAAACTTTTATTCAATTTCAATGGGAGCAGTGGTTCCCCAATATTTGATGGTCTGGATTGAAAAGCCTAACAAGCCGTAGTTTGCCCATGCATGGCTCAATCCTTTTGCTGTTTATGTTAAAATTAAAAAGTTGCTTGTTCATGCACTTTAAATTTAAAGTGGAACTGTAGTCAAAAAAAAAAAAAATCACACTTACCTTTAATCCCGCAAATCCATCATTCCATAAGAAAGTTTCTTTGATTGGGTCCCGCATCATCCCGGTATCCTTCTTTGATCCGGAGCAGAGGAAGCACCGGGCCCCACCACCCTCTTCACTCTTCTTCTGGATTCTTCTTCATACATCACCCAATCTCACACTACGCAGGTGCATTGTCCATCTCACTGCTCATGGGTGAGATCAGCAATTTTTTTTTCTCCCTGGATGCGTGACGTAGGTATCCCAGGAGGCCTTGCACTTCCATTCTGTCTTCATTGCCCGGGATGGGTAGGTGATTGGGCATCTTTTTGTGTGTGGTATGTAATGATATCTTTGATTTATTGCCTGATATTTTACTGACGCAACTCGTAATGCAAAATCGGCAGTTTTAGACTTTTTTTTTTTTTTTTTTTTATATATATTACGGATTCTTGAAAACT
Source organism: Pyxicephalus adspersus (assembly GCF_032062135.1). Lineage (NCBI taxonomy): Eukaryota > Metazoa > Chordata > Amphibia > Anura > Pyxicephalidae > Pyxicephalus > Pyxicephalus adspersus. The sequence goes on from NC_092861.1 coordinate 2,551,164, forward strand.
TTTGTATGTATTGGAAGCGGCACAGAATTAATGTACAATAAACCTAGTAAAGGAATTAAAATCTTTCATATAATATAGTTTCTTCTTTAATAGGAGAATGTGAGGACAGAAGTTAGAAAATGATGATTATAAACGCAGTGTGCTGTAGTGTATCACAGTGATAATAATATATTGGTATCCATTTCCCCCTTAAAAGAAAACCAGGCTCCCCACGCATCTTTCCCCCAAAATACACCTTGTAAAGCGTACACACTTCCAATAATTATCGAAACGAACAACCGATCAGCCGAAAATCGTTAAAAAAAAAATGTGACCAACAACGTCGACGAACAGGGATTGTCGTTGGAAATGAACGACCGTCACGGCGGATCTGATTGGCTGACGATCGTTCACTATTGTGTGTACAGTCGTATAGTGATCGTACATGTTTCTGCAATACACTTTCTCCTTTACATGTCACTTCCTGCATCGTTCAAACAATCGTATCCAGCATGTGTACACTATTGGCGGTTTATATTTGAACAATCGTACCGTTATATCGTACAGAATTGTGCAAAATACAATTGTTCAATATAATTGTGCATAATCGGTCGTTTTCTAACGATAATTATTGGAAGTATGTACCTAGTCTAAGTCCAGTCTGTCTGATAGATTTGCTGAGGCTGCTGGTTGGTCCAGGATGGCTGGAATTAGCCATCATTAAAGAATTCGCCTTTGTTTTGCAGTTCTTGACATAAAGACCCTTTTAACTTTGCTAGGCATTTTCAGGTTCCTAATTCCAAAGATTTGATTACATTTTCAAAGGAATATACAATAAAAGTGGTGAAGGAGGAATAAAGAAACACACCACAAACAATTCAAAACAGTTGCAACCACGTGCAATGATAGAAAAAGAAATTCAACACGACATAATAAAACTTTTAGGGTCAGCTCAGCAAAATAGGGTTACATCATTACATCGGTAATCTCTTCCTGATAAAAATCAAAGGACGTTCTGTATTTATATGAATGAAATCCTGACCGGAGCCCACCAAGGTAATCCCGTAGCTTTATTTGCGGACCCTTATTTAATAAAAATGTTTAAAATGTAATCAACCCGCTGGGAGCCAGAGTACAGTGTTAGGGAGTAGAGAGAAGAAGTTGTAGGGACCATTGGGGAGGGATGGGGGAAAATGAGCAAGATTCACTTCATTTAACAATTTTACGTTTTTTTTTTTCTATTATGCTTTTCGTTTTCATAAATCTGCTGTGTAAATGTCAACAGTTGACCAATCATAAGCAATTGTTTTCAGTCATATTGTGTATTTAAACAATCTGGTTCCCCCTGTGTTCTGTGTTTTGCTGACCAAACATATGCTGTTTCGCTTGATTGGCATGCAAAGTTAGTTGTGAATCTTCTCATGCTCGTACAGGACCTTGGTGCATGCTTCTTTACTAATCTGTTGCTCATCCACCTCACACCAAGAGCCATAGATAGATTTGTAAGATAAGGTGAAATAAGCCAGGAATAAAGGACTAATAAAAAATGAAATGCACTGCAATAGCATTTTTTGTGGCATGGTTGCTTCGTAACAAAATATGTGGTTGTATCTACATATACTAATGATCTTTTTAAGTCACAAGCACTTCATTCCTTTACAAAGTGCTCATATAAAACCATATCCCACACCCCTCGCAGCTAGTGTACCTTTAATCCAGTTTCTTTGTTTCACTTCACATTCCTCCAGAATTATTTACCAATTTGTATGCGCGTCTCTACAGCTTTAAATCCACCACCCACCCCCTCCATCTTTTATTTTATGTCTCTGATTTTATGTCTGAGGTATAAGATTTATGTCTCCCCTCAGTAATGAAACTTTCCACATGCCATATGGCACTCACACACCTTATTCAAGTTGCCTAGAATTACCCTCATCCATCCTGGTGTTATGACACTTCTGATCAGATATGACACTCATTAAAAGCAATGCCAGGCAGCCAGCTACTTTATGACATCTCACTTTGCTCGTCTGGCCCCTGGCTCTGTACACAGTCTCCTCTCTCTCTGCTTTATTAACACTTTCCCATCACGTACATCAGTGTCTTTCCCGATTCTCTACCCGTCCATCTCTTCCTTCCTATGGGTTTTGTGATGATGCGAGTATCACAAGCGTTCAATGTATTGTCACACAGCAGACAAGAGAAGCTTCGTTTGCTGATTTTTGTCCAGCGAAACGCAAAAACTGGAATTATTTTGCAGTTTGTTGCATTATTTTAATTTTTTTTTTGCTTTATTTTTACCTAGTTATGATGGAAGCAGTGCTGTCACCTTGGAAGTATTGTACATCATTCTCTCTCTCTATGTAGTTTTAGCCTCCATATTGTCATGGTAAAGTTTAAATATGTCATAGAGGTGTGCAAGGGTTTCTGTGATTATTTAGTAATTGTACAGCCTCTGCTGCCCCGAAATCTACTTTTAATACTTAAAATTTCAATCCACAAACTGAGCCTAGCCTGTGCAACTTCGGCTTTTCTCTTTTATTTCCAGCATTCCCTGTCTCATCCAGCGCCGTTGTTCCATCCAGCGCCGCTGTCTTCTTTCTTCCGGGTTCTTCACATCGCCCGAATTAGAACTGTGCAGGTGTAAGATGGTTTGATGCTTCTTCCTCCAATTATATTTAGTGCTGGTTTTCCTGCACATGCAGTATTTTACATAACAGGAAAACCCTTTGATGGCACATGCCCAATCCCGGGCAGAAGTAGCCGCCTGTTGCTGTATTCTCCCCTGAAATTCTTTTAGGATGGGTGGCAGCACCTGTATTGTAACCCAACTTTCCAGTAATCACCGGGTGGTTACTGAAAAGTGCCGGGTTGTGTGCTCGGCTAAAAGGGCCGGGGAGAACACTGCTGTAACCTCCTAGAATATGTGCAAGATATGATGCAAGTATCTCAGGAGGCTCGGGAGCCACTGAAGATGAGGAGACCTCCCCAAAAATCAAGGGGCACAAATTTTTTCCCCAATATATAAAATGGATAGCCACTTTTAAAAATGTAGGTCTGCTTAGGAGTTCTGTTTATAAAACGGGACTCTGACATTCCCTCATAGGAGTCTTCCAGGTCTATGTGTTTCAATGGTAGTAACTGATTTTTATAAACAGAGCCCTAGGAATCCATTCATTCATTCTGAATAATTTGGAACTGATGACTTTCAAAATCCATCATCCAAATCAGTGCCAGCTTTGTTTGTAATGATGTTTTTTAATATATATATCACTTTTTTTGTAATATTTTTATCTTTTATCGTTCACCTGTTATCACCGAGGATTTCTGAGCTTTTTATGGCTGCAAAAGATGACCGACTGGCCAGAGCTGTGCAGCCAATAGAATCAGAAGCAATTCTTGGGTGTTAATATTTTTGTTGATTATGCTGTACTAAATGGCTCACTGGGAGTCTTCCGCAAGTTGCCTCAGTGAGCCCCAGATAAATCCGCAATGGAAATTTGCACTGCAAAAAGCAGACTTTGCCATTGTCAAGCAGTAAATAACCATCACTGGTATTCAATTGCTTTGCATGTTGTGGTAAGTCAAAGTTACAATGAACTTAGGAGCTGGAGTCAGATGGAGTCTGAAAATACCCGCAAAAGAAGATTTCATATACTTACCTTTCCAGTGGCCTTTTTCTTGAAATACTGGTTTACTCATATAAGACTGCTGCTAGAATTTCCTGGTCCAGTGGTGTCCACTTCCTGTTGCCCCATCACTTTTATGCTTCCATAATTCCAGAGCATAGAAATCTACATTTGAGCGAAAGGAAGGAAACATCCTTCTATACGTCATGCCACATCCCTGTTACTTAATAAGATCAAAAAGATTTTTCCCCTGAAGGATGAGACTTATTAGGTGTGTACAAAATATTACTACAAAAGTTTATCTATAAAATTTACTGTACAATTTTATTTTCTCAATACACCTGATAAAAAATATACAAAGCATTGTGAGTGTCATTATTTCTTTCTGGAGTACAATATTTAAACACATTGCTTTTCCACATAAGGGCTTCCTCAGAAGGACATGTTATGATGGATATCCCAATTTCCTTATATCCTTAAACAAAGATAATAAAATACACATAATGTTTAATTTAAACTTTCATGGTACATGATGTTAGAAATCCTAGGTGCAACCCCCACACTTATTTAAGATTCATGTTGTAGCTCATCTTTTAACTCCAGAAGAGACGTATAGGGGGGATATGATCACTCTGTATAAATATATAAATGGTCCATATAGAGAACTCTCTTCCCCATTATTCACTTTGAGATCATTACAAAACACAAGGGGGCGCTCTTTGCATCTGGAGTAAAAGAAGTTTAAGCTCCGGATAAGGAAGGGATTCTTCACTGTAAGATCTGTGAAAATGTGGAATCGGCTCCCTCAGGAAGTAGTTTCAGCAAATACTATAGATTGCTATAAGAAAAAGCTGGATGATTTCTAGAAGCACAGAATATAACTGGGGATTAAGGATTTAAAGTAAAAATAACAGAGACTGCTGATCCAGGGAACATCTGATTGCCTCATGGAATCAGGAAGGAATTTTTCTCCCCTGTTGAAGCAAAAAGGGGTATTTTTTTTGCCTTCCTCTGGACCAACTATGTCTTATAGGGTTTTATATCTGGGATATGTTTGTTTCCCCAGTGGTTGAACTTGATGGACTTATGTCTTTTTTCAACCTAACCTACTAAGTAACTATAAAACATTGAATCAATTAAAATGTATTTTCACCTGTGCGAGACTTATATTAATTGCATCTTTTCCAATGTCAATCTTCAAACCTGAGCTGGTTGCCCTTTAAATAGTATGTGTAATAATGTGAATGTATTAGTGTGTATTGAGAAAATGAAATTGTTCAATATATTTTAAAGGAAAACTTTTCTAGTAATATTTTGTACATCCTAAAAAGTCCCATCCTTCAGAAACTCTTTTTGTTCCATAATTTTATATTGACATACAAGCCAACGAAGAAACCATAGGGAATGATAGGGCCAAGCACAGCTATGTGAATTGTTGCTTTTTCACGGAATGAGTTTTTGGAAAGGTAAGTATATGAACCTGTTGTTGTTTTCTGATTAAGATAGTGGGAAAGGAGCTGCTGTCTTTTACTGGCCGATTGGAAGAAAAAGGGAAAACTTAGAGCAAGGGTTTGGTGCTGTCCGTGCCCAAATTTTGCTGGGGGCACTCACATATCTGGACTACACAGTGAGACCTCTAATAGAACAATGAGGAAAGAAAAGATACCGAGAAAACAGAGGAGTATGTAAACATAGTCTTTAAGGTTTTATCACAGATTTCAGAGACCTACCAGCACCAAGCTCAAAACACTAAAAACAAATTGAGTGGAGAAATTTGGATATTAAACTTCCATTTATATGTTCTTATTGCAGGAGGGACAGTAGCGTCATCAAGGAAGAAATAAAAGCCTTCCTAGCAAACCGAAGAATATCGCAGGCAGTGGTTGCACAAGTCACAGGTGAGTAGAATGAAGCTCATGGATCCCTGTAGGTGTAAAACCACGAACCCTTTATTCATTATTATAATACATCGGAACAATTGGTATTCATTTCGCCACTTTGTAAGATCACAATGCAGTGTTTGAAATTTAGCTCTAATACTGTGTTTTATTCTTGCATTCATAAAGTTTGGATGGAAGCTTTGTCCATAATAGAGGAGTTTATACAGCTTGTAGACACTACATAACTTCTACTGTTGCACTTTGCAATTGTTATTGTACCTGATCACCGGGGTTGGGGATGACTGTCCTAGATTTTGCACCAGCCACCTACCCAACCCTGCAGGCATCGTGCAAACCACCATCAGTCACCTATCACAACCTTCCCTGAATGCTTCCATTTTTTTAAAGCTAGCTGGTCAGCAGTGATTGCATTCTGTCAGCTGGTGCAAAGCCTTTATTATTATTATAATACGCTATTTATATGGCACCATCATATTACACAGCGCTGTACAAAGTCCATAGTCATGTGACTAGCTCACAATTTAATGTCCCTACCTCCATACACTACTCCATGCAGATAGTGTCCTGGTCGAGATTCAAACCTGGGACCCAGCGCTGCAAAGACCAGAGTGCTAACCACTGAGCCACCATGCTGCCCAAAGCCTTTCTGATGAATCTGGCATATTTCTATCCTGATAGGTTCCTTAAATCCTTTAAACTGAATATTTAAAGCTTTTGCTGGTGTTCAGTCAGAATATTACAGGTGTCTTTAGTGGTAAAGCAATTGTCAGATCTCGGGGAACCTCTAAATAATACAAATAAATGCTAATAAACGGCAGAGACTAAATTGTTACTAGGCTGTGGAGAAATTCCCTTTTAAGTTGAATGTCAGTTTATACCACCTTAGTGATCATTTTGGTGCCCCAATCCATCCCTGCTCAGGGAATTATCATCCAACCTCTAGGAAAACCATAGCGTTCCCATAGTGTTGCTGCATGTGTAGTTTATGGCGTGTTCGGTCTTTGCTTTATGTATTCAAGCATTTTTCAGAGCCTGTTTGTGTCTTGCAGGCATCAGTCAGAGCAGGATCTCTCACTGGCTGCTCCAGCAAGGCTCAGATTTAAGCGAACAGAAGAAAAGAGCTTTTTATCGGTGGTACCAGCTGGAGAAGACGAGTCCTGGTAAAGTAGCAATTACTGCTTTATTGTAATAGCTTATTACTGTTTTCTCACCACATGCTTTCTGTAAATCCCCGAGGATGTGATGGAAGTTGGTTGAAATTTATAGTGTTTGCACTGTCTGCTGCTGAAAAGCATGAGTAGCTTTACTACTAATAATATGCTGAGCAAAAGTACGATAGTTTCCTTCCTAAAGTAAATGTAAAGCTCATTGCTAAAATCTCAAAATCAACTTTAATATGATAAATTCATTAAAATGTTGCAGCTTTCATTGAAATATTCCTTTTCATCTGCACAACATCTCCAATATCCACACCTACCTGTCCCCAGAGACCACCAAACTCTTTTAAGACGCTCTTATCTCTCCTGTGGACTACTGTAACCTCCTCCTCTCCGGTATTCCTCTAACCCATACACAGCCTTCCCACCTACCTACCCTATACACAGCCTTCCCACCACTCCTCTTCTGCTGCCTCTCTTTGTAGTTCCCTCCATTGGCTTCCATTTCACCTGAGAATCAAATTCATCTCCAGTGCTTTGCCTTCAATTCCTCCACAGCTCCTCCCCCACCTACCTACCTGAAACACAAATCCCTCCACAGCTCTTGTCCCACTTACCTTTCTGCCCCGATAGAAGAATACACCCCAGCTGTTCTTCTCTCCTCCAATGACCTACTAATGACTTCCTCACTCATAACCTCCTCACACGCACTGATACAAGACTTTTCTAGAGCTGCCCCGACTGTGGAATGGTCTCCTCGTCCTATTCGGCTTGCTTCTACTTTCTGCTCATTTGAAGAGCCCCTAAAACCCAACGCTTCAAACTTGCCTACCCAACTTTTTCTGTTTTCAAACCCTTACTACTCCCCCACCATTCCATATCCCCTCCTATTGTGTGATACTTCCCCCACCTCCTAGATTGTAAGCTCTTCAGGTCAGGGTCCTCTCCTCCTCCTATGTCACTGTCTGTATCTGTCTTTCATTTGCAATCTGTATTTAATGTACAGCGCTGCATAATATGTTGGCGCTATATAAATCCTGTTTAATAATAGTAATAATGATATTCCTTGGTTATCCTTCCAAATTTCTTTTTTCAGGGACTATTATGGGGTGACAATGCTCCCTCTCCACCTATGGCCATTTTATCACTGACATACAAATACAATCATGAAACTTGCCCAGTGAAATGCTATGAAGTAGCAATTGTGGCATACGTGAGTTTGTTTCCATCATTTGTGGTTAGTACTGAGCTCAATTTTTAACTACACAGAGAAGCCAGATGGTCAGATTTGTAACCACAACAGCCTCTACAGCTCCTGTATTTCCACAGCAATTCACGGCTGTCATTTTGTGACAGTTGGGAATTGCCCAATGTCCACAGCTTGTAGAAACACACACACATCTGTTGGACATATTTGTGCTGTTGTAAAGATAATTAGAAATTAGAATCAGCATAACTTTTACAGCTTACTTCCTGGTAATATCAGGCTGGTATCTATGGGGTATTTACCCCGATAAAGCCCAAGTTCTCACCTTTGGCTGACTTTGCTTGCCCTTTTGCCACATTTCGTCCTTCTGACATAATTCACATCCTGACTTTTTTTAATTCTTTTACATTTCTGTGTGTGTATGTTAGTTGAAGAATAACTTTTTATACAAATGACAGACAAAACCCGAAGGCAGGAAAGATTAATTCTCGTTCCAGTCAGCGATCTAGCGATAGAGAAATATTAAGTTATTTTTCATCTGCCTAAGGGAGTCCAGTCTCTGCTTTATGGGTACACGGAAATCTACTCCTCCGACTATTTAAACCATGGAGTGGAACAATTTTACACTCTTTCCTTTTTCTCCGAGTAAATTGGAGTAACGCACCCTCCTCGCTCGCTTCTCGGAAACCCTGGGCCATGCCTGTGATTTCATCTTACGACGTACCTTGTGGGGTTACCAAATCACATTTCCAGCCAATTAGGCAGGCTGATGCTGTGCAGCTCACATAATCACATTGCAATCAGCAGACAGCACGGGCCTGGAGACATCTGTATGCACCTTCTCAATGAAGGAAATCTGTGCGCGCTTCGTGTCATTTTGTGCTGCTACTACGTGGCTGCAACAGACACCTTAACCCCTTCGCCGCTGTTCATTGTCTTCTATGCAGTGCAAAATCGTTAAAACACATTTAAAACATTTGTAACTGCTTTGTATATTTACGCAAATGTTTTCAGATTTATTTTGCAGAATAAAGAAAACGAAAAATATTTATATGCTTTTTTTCTTCATTTTTTTTTCTACAGTAGTTGCTGCATAAAGAAACAAATCGTCACATGTTTGACTGAATTACAGACATACCAAACATAGATGTAGCCCTAATCTTAAAGCGTAACTAAACTCAATATAACTAAACTCACACTTACCTTTAAACCTGCAGATCCGCTGGGAGGTTTCTTCGTTTGGGTCCCGCGTCGCTCCGGTATCTGGCGCTGGCCAGAGGAAGCGGGGGACGCTGACATCTTCCCTCTTCTTCCGGGTTCTTCTTCTTACATCACCCATCTCGCACTGCCCAGGAGCAAGGTTGGGTGATGTAGATCGGGAAAAAGATTGCCAATCTCACTGTGCATGTGTGAGATCGGCAATTTTTTTGTTCCATTAAAGAAAGGGCTCCTTCTACACATGCCCAAAATCATTACATGTGCAGAAGAAGCCTCCCGGGATGCATGACGTAGGTGACATGAGGCATTGCTCTCCAATTCTGTCTTTCTGTCAGAAAGGGGAGTTGCTGGACCATGGCAGGGGTCTCCCCAGGCCCTTTTAGCTGGGCACACCACCCAGCACTTTTTAGCACCCACCCGGCTGTTTTTGGGTGGTTACTGAAGCGTTTGCTCACAATATAGGTGCTGCCACCCGCCTACAATTTCTTCCCACCCGGCTTAAAAAAATTTATGGGTTGAGCACTGCATGGGGACTTTAAAGGTACGAAAAATGTCATTTTAAAGTTATATACACAAAAAAGATTTATTATTAATTATTAATTTATTACATGTTTTTGTTACACTGGATACTTTGCACCTTAAATTGCCTCCCTAAACTCCTGAAGAAGTTTTTTTTAACGAAAACAGAACGCAATAAGTAGAGGCCAAGCACTATTTCTTTAAAACTCTTAATGTGAAGAGTATATATTGTTTTGGAAAAGGTTTTAGGGTCAACTTGTTGCTTACCAATACTTTGTGGTTTTCATATTTAAAAATGTCATAGGAACTTTGTGTCTATGAAAGTTCCCAGCCAGGGTCCAAAACAAACTCCAGGAGTATAATAATAAAGAATAATTCCTGATCTTCACAATACAATTATTTATTAAAAAAAAATCTCTCCTCAAGGTTCACAAAGATGTCAGATGCTTTGCATGACCTAAACAAGCAAAATGATTGGATAAACAAATTGTATAATGTAATAATGATTGGATGTTTCATAAAACTAATGTACAGCGCTGCATATTATGTTGGTGCTATATAAATCCTGTTTAATAATAATAGACATCTCTGTTTTAAAAAATGACTTTGGAGGACTTTGCCGGAACCCATCAGATTTATGGACCCAGTTCCAAATATTTAGTGGTGCCCAAGTGGAAAGTCGAAAAAAGCTTCTTTGCCAAAAAAAAGAAAAATTTCTAGTAAACATTTGGAAAAAAAACAAAAACGCAATGGGTTGAGATAGTCCTGGGCAAAAAGGTCAGTCAGTATTGTACTATGTTACATAGTGCATGGAAACACTTGTGTGCCAACATAGATCCCTTGTCCTTTCTCTGTATTGGCCATATCTGTTTATCGGCCTGTAATGAAGAGGAGTTCAGCTCCTTAAAAACCGTTCCAGAGGTTCTATATTGTATACAGAATTGGGGTAGAGCTTCAGACAAGTTTAGGTTTTCATCTATCCATGCGGTATCCGTGCTTCCATTCCACTTCCATTGACATACAATGAAACTTTCCCCTCCTCATTAGCTTTTTGTTTTTCTGAACATATTTAAACACTTTAACAATTGACATTGTACAATGAGAATGCTTTCTCTATTTATCTTTATCCTGTTGGAGATATTTCTTCCACTAATATGTGTAATTTTCATTTGGTATCTATAGTATCTCCTTTTTTTTCCTTCTAATAAAGATAACAATCGTTGGGACGTGTTTTTGATTTGCCTGTAAAGTTAAGATTTGTTTTTCTTTAAGCCATGAAGACTTGTTAAAATTAAAAAATTACAGATCCACTGTGGTAGTTGTGTAATCATTGATGTGTGTGGTATTCTGGGAGCAGCTTCTGCTCAGGATTACATTTGGAATATTTTACTTTTGCCTAAATGCTTGAATTCCAATCAGCCAAAGCCATCACTGGCCTTGTATTATGCAGGAAAGATCACCAGCAAACCTGAAACTAAACTAGCATATAAAGAAATAATAAATATGAGTATTATGTGTAAAATAATGTACCCAATGTACTAACTATACCTTGATTTTTTTATTTTTCAGGTGCAACTCTAAGTATGAGACCAGCACCCATTCCAATAGATGACACAGAATGGAGGCAGACGCCACCCCCTGTCACCGCTACCTCTGGGACATTCAGGTTACGACGGGGCAGTCGCTTCACCTGGCGAAAAGAATGCTTAGCTGTCATGGAAAGGTATGTTTTCAGTTTATGGTTTTGTGTGATTATGATCATTTCCATTACTCCATTGAAGCTTGTCCATTGGAATCCTTAGCAATATAGTTAGGCTTAGGTCAGAGAAGAACATACTGAGGGTTACACATTGATTTGGCAGGAATAGATGGTGTTGATATACAGGTGGTGGTGTAAAAAAGTGCAAGCATCAGGTCTTTTATTGCAGAAGGGACAGGTGGTATTTGTAATCTCTTCTGCTTTGTACATTAAGCTACGCATGTGCCGAGCAGGCATGAGGTATGCTACGCATGCGTAGCTCAGTGTACTGTGCCTTGTGTGCCGGCAACTGGTTAAGTATGATTACACCTGCAATTCAACAAGGACAGGTGTGTGTCATTTATTGCCCTGCCATACAGAGAAGACTTTATCAATTTACTAAAATAAATATCAAGTTTCATAAAGCGGAATAAATTATTTAAAAAAAGTTAAACTTATTCCTCCCTTATTACTCTCTTTAAAGGACCAGTCCCCCCAGGAAATATTTAGTGAATACCTGCAGGTTGATTACCATATTCCTGCCCATGGCCAGACGTTGATCTTTAAGAGCCTGTTTGAGGCCATTTATTGATCCAGCCTGTCGTGGGTGAATCACTTTTTGATATCAATATGCAAAAAAAAATGACTCGGGTATTAGAACTGGTTTTCCCGTTACAACTATCTCTAGTCCTGGGATGCGAACTGCACCAGGATGAGCACTTTGTTCTGTGAAAAAACTTCTGCTATCAATAATTTTATGATTGGTTTATTCCCTTCTGCCGTCTCCTATCGATTGTTGCCGTTCCAGAAGCCTCAGATGCTGTTTTTCAGCTTTGCATGTACCATGGAAGGGGGCCAAGTGTCTGCTATAATAATATTATACCTTGATCTTAAAGTTGCTGGATCCAATTTAGCTATGCATACATTGCGGCATAGCTGATACGGAGATAACTCATTCCTGACAGACCTCGAATGCACCCGGGGAGGATAGATCAGCCTCGTATGTCTAAGTTGCATTTCTTTTTCCGCAATATATGCCTGGGTTTATCATCAGAAATAGCAAAGAAATATGCCAAAGTTCACCTGCATCAAAGTGTAACCCACGTGTGTGGTGGGAAAAATATGTAGCACAGGTTCATAGAAATACAATAGGGAAAAAGTATTGTCTCTATGCCCGATGTGTTATTAATTATTATTATTATTAAACAGGATTTATATAGCGCAAACATATTACACAGCGCTGTACGTTAAATAGGGGATGCAAATGACAGACTAATACAGACAGTGATACAGGAGGAGAGGACCCTCCCCAAGAGCTTACAATCTGGTAGGTGGGGGAATTTCACACACAATAGGATGGGAGATATGTAGTGTGGGAAGTAGTGATGGTTTCAAAAGACAGAAGAAGAGGGGTAAGCAAGTTTGAAAAAATGGGTTTTGAGCGCTCTTTTAAATGAGCAGAAAGTAGGAGCAAGCCGAATAGGACGAGGAAGACCATTCCAGAGAGTCGGGGCAGCTCTAGAGAAGTCTTGTATCCGTGCGTGTGATGAGGTTATGAGTGAGGAAGTCATTAGTAGGTCATTGGAGGAGCGGAGAGAGCGGCAGGGGGAGTATTTTCCTACCATGTCAGAGATGTAAGTGGGACAACAACTGTGGAGGGATTTGAAGGCAAAGCACAGGAGCTTGAATTGAAGGTGAAATGGAAGCCAATGGAGAGAACTACAAAGAGATGCAGCGGAAGAGGGGCGATGGGAAGGATGGATGAGTCTGGCTGCAGCATTCATAATAGATTGTAGAGGAGAGAGTCGGGTTAGTGGAATACCAGGGAGGAGGAGGTTACAGTAGTCCAGACGAGAGATAAGAGCATGTACAAGGAGTTTGGTGGTCTCAGGAGACAGGTAGGGGCAGATGTGTTTTTCGCAGATGACGCTTCTTCAGGGTTAATGGAGCCCTGAGTCGATGGATTATGGGAGGAGTGGGCAAACTTTTCAGTCACGGGGTCCACATAATAAAATTTTAAAGAGGGGCCAGGGTGATGGTAGAGTGAGCAGGGTTGTGCCATTGTGACGCCACTGAACGTGATGTCATGGCATAACCCCGCCCACTCTCCAATCGCAGATCTGAGCCTGTGATGAGAGTGGGTGGGTTTTGTGCAGTGACGGCCCGCCCACTCTCCCATGGCAAGCTCGGAGCCGAGAGAGTGGGCGGGTTGTGTGCAGGGACACAGCCCGCCCACCTCCACCGGCCAGAGCCGCGGAACACCCAAAGGGCAGGAGAAACCACCATATTGGGCCGTAGTTTGCCCATGCCTGGATTATGGGCTGATTATTTCAAAAAGAAAGGCGATTAAAGCCAGGGTATTTTTGGGTGCAGCAATATTTTGAAAATCAAAGATTAAATATACACAGTGTTTTTAGTAGTTAAATTGATATACATATTAGTTCAGATTGGTCACTCCAAAGTGAGGTGAGAGACCAAACCAACTAGACAGTAAATCCCTCATCAACAATAAAGTAAAACAGAAATGAAATATCATGACCCGACGCGTTTCGCTTCATAGGCCATCTTCAGGGACTTGGTGAAGAATGTTTGTTCAATGGCTGCATACAAGAAAATAGCATGTACACAGGGTTATGTTCAAGGTAAAACAATAAGATATACCAATATTCATCATGATAACAGTCATAGGATCAGGTTAACGTCAATGTGGTCTAAATGGTACATTAATGATTAGTTCTGCATCACATGAACTGTTTTTACAAGTTATTATGGATGGGAAATATGGTCCAGGAGATGTTGGTGTTGTATATTGAATTAGTATCTAATTATATCTTCTTCTCTTATATCTTCTCTTATACCTTCACAGTTACCATCGTGATATTTGGTATATCCTAGTGTTTACCTTGAATATAATCCTGTGTATATGTAATATTCTTGTATGCAGCCATTGAACAAATATTTTTCACCAAGTCCCCTGAAGAAGCCTTAAGAGGTGAAACGCGTCGGTACACGATATTTCATTTCTGTTTTCTTTATTTGTTGATGAGGGATTTTCTGTCTAGTTTTTGGGGCTCCCATCTCACTTTGCTCAGTGGGAGTGACCAATCTGAACTAATATGTATATCAATGTGAACTAAAAACATTGTGTATATTTAACCTTTGATTTTCAATATATTGCTGCACCTAAAAATTCTCTGGCTTTAATCGTCTTACTTTTTAAAATACTCATATTTATCAGGGTATGCAGCCCCACCTACATTAGGGGAGGTGACCCGGCATATCTTTCTATATTTCAGGATTATGGGCTGAAGTCAATCGGCACGTGCAGCACGCTTTCTGTTCTTGGCATTTAACATCACATATCATGAGATTCTTCTGAGATCATTCATTCTTTTATATCCATGTCACCTGTTCACTTCATTTTGTCCTTTGTTAAACTTAAGCTGCATCAACATGTTTCAAGCTGCTTTTGTATTCCTTCTAACTTTTATGAGGAGAGAAGCTGTATCCAAAACACAATCAACGCTTCACATATGTCAAGTGTTCAATCTATTCCTCAGTAGAAGACAAGAATAAAAATCACCTTCCTGTGCACTAAATCCGTGTGACTACCTTGTAACATCTTTACGTAGCTGCAGATATCCTGTGCACAGAGCTGTTGGACGGAACCATGCTGGTTCTAAAGCTGCATACACACGTGCAATTCTTGTCGTTGGAAAGGATCCTGATAAGAACCGCACGATGCATGAACGAGTGCTGTACATACAGCACGGATCTGCTCTATGGAAAGGGGAGGGGGAGAGCGACGGAGCGGCACCCTGCTGTGCGCTCTCCCCCTTCCATTTCATTAGGATCGTTTGTGGATCCGCCAGGACGGATCCACGGACGATGAACGACACAGGCTGTACACACCAGATTATCGCACGATATTTGCCCGAAGCCAATTATCAGACGAGAAAAATTTGACGTGTGTACGTAGCTTAACACTACAGGCCTATAGACTGCCTGCAGACTATTACTGCAGATTCAAGACCAGTCAACCTGCACAAGCAGGGAGAGAAGCAGTGCTTGGTCTTTAATTCTGGAAGCCAACGGTCTGTGCTGTGTTTGGTGCTCCAAGTATTTTATAGGTATTTGGCAAATGTATCCTAAGTCGCTGGAAGTAAGAGCAGACTTTTTTTTCTTTATAACAAATGTTTATTCAGCTCTTGTGCAATAATCTACACCATGTATCTATCTCAATATTGGAATGAACCTTACTGTGGGGGCATTGGCTGCTGGCAGTGGAGGTTTTATAATACATGCAGAAGCAATAGCTGTTGTGCTCATATAGATAAGATAACACTAACTATGAACACTTGAATTTTCCAGCTATTTTAATGAAAACCAGTATCCCGATGAGGCCAAGCGGGAGGAAATTGCCAATGCGTGCAATGCAGTTATACAAAAACCAGGTGAGTGTGATGCGTCTGCATCTTTTTGATCTCTACAGTCAATAGCTCTCCATATACAATCAGAACTTTTGCAATCGTTGTGGGTTTAAAACCGGTATCCCTTTATTTCTAAAATTGATTTTGAAATAGTTCATAAACCTGCAAATAGCAGGACTGATTTGTAATAAATTATAAACAGAGCGTCCTATTTTCAATAATTTTTTTATAAACATAAATGAAAGAAAAAATATATGGTTTCTGAGGTATTCGTATTTTATAGGTTGGTTAAAAAAGAAATTGCTTTATCAAGAAGTACATTATACATTTTATTTGGGAAATTGGTTACTCTAGGCTTTCCAATCCATTATTTTATACAAAGCTTTTCACTGCTGTCTTCACAGTGGGTGATAATATAGACCTAACCAGGACCAAAAAGAAGGCAGAAAGCCAAGGTGTACAACTGCACCGGAGTATGAGGACATCGGAATTTACTGACCCTCAGCTGATGCCAAATAACTGTTTGCAACAACTGAAAGATGAATATAGGTTGTAGCCTTTAAAGACAGAAGAGGAGGGTGCTAAAAGAAATGAAAAGGTTAAAATAAGCAAAAGTCAAGGGACATGAGTTTTATGTGTGACTCCCCAAAGGGGGCATGTCCATCAGAAAGTGGAGATGCCTAAATCAAAACCACTTTCAAGATCCATGGTCAGGCCAGTCATTATTGCAGAAAAGGATAGGCGATATCCCTTCTGCAATAATCCCTCTCTACCTTCTTGATCAGTCCAGCGGAGAGCCCTGGCGCCTGTGCAGCGGAGAGCCCTGGCGCCTGTGCAGCGGAGAGCCCTGGCGCCTGTGCAGCGGAGAGCCCTGGCGCCTGTGCACGGAGAGCCCTGGCGCCTGTGCAGCGGAGAGCCCTGGCGCCTGTGCAGCGGAGAGCCCTGGCGCCTGTGCAGCGGAGAGCCCTGGCGCCTGTGCACCGGAGAGCCCTGGCGCCTGTGCACCGGAGAGCCCTGGCGCCTGTGCACCGGAGAGCCCTGGCGCCTGTGCACCGGAGAGCCCTGGCGCCTGTGCTGAAAACCTCCATTGTCAGGTGTCTGAGAATTGGTTTTTAGTGAAGTTACTTTGTCACACTTGTTGTTTCTTTACATATGCATATTTGTATATATGCTTCTCAGACAGCATTGAACCCCAAGTTTGAGTACTAACATGCAAACTGGAATGTAGCCAGTCACAGGTTTCCACAAGTTGACCCATGAAGATGTTTGCTGCCCCACCACCAGGTTCACACTTAGGAAATCCATGCAGAGCGATGTTTTGTTTGTCATCATTTCATATTATTCAGCAAGGACCTTGAAATGTTATGTAAAATCACAACGATCTACATAATTTATGTCGGAACAATAATTCATTCCCCTATTAAAGCCCTTGGTGGAAAGCCAACCAGCTTAAATTCAGCCCGATGCCAAGACGCTTCTGGCAGGGAGCTGTGCGAGGTGTAACGAGATGTTTCCGTGGCCTCTTCAATGTGCTTACCGTTTTCTCAAGGTTACCAGACAATACTTTGCATTTATAAGCTTACAGGTGTTTGGAAAATCTTTTGTATTAATATAGCAGCCTACGATTGCTTTGGTTTAGACACATCTGCACATATATAATAAAATGTGTTTTCTTTTCAGGCCTAAAACTTGCTTGAGAAAATAATTAATTTCCCAGCTATTGGTTCTCCCTTCCCCCTGCTTCATTAATTCTCATTCTGCTTTCTTTTTGCAGGCAAGAAGCTTTCAGATCTGGAGCGGGTTACCTCCTTGAAAGTGTACAACTGGTTTGCCAACAGGCGGAAGGAAATCAAAAGAAGAGCTAATATTGGTAATGTACCAGAGCACAGCCGTGCCGGCCATCAGTTTGGAGGCAATTGACATGATGTGCCAACATATTACAATGCTGTACTTGGGGATTGCAAATGACCAGATACAAACAAAACCCAATTAGCCCATGCAGCCATTCTGTCATAAACCTATGTTTAGTCATCATCATCCTTTATGTAGTCCAGATATGTAGATTGTCATTGTAAAATGTTATAAATGTGCACGGACATCATACACTACCTACATATAGAGTGCAGAAACATCAGGTGGGTGATGGCTACTTATTTTTTTAGCTTCCAACATAGCTTTGCTTCATATATAGATGAGTAAAATCTAATTGCACAGTTCCACAGAATCCGGTACCTGTGAGGAAAAGTATAAGGTGATGCAAAGGTCCCCCCTGCATTGAGACCGGTCAATGTGCACCCACCCATTCATCTAACTGTATACTTCATGTGTGCATTAGCTACCTTAATCTACCTGAAGATCCAGCACCCCTTGGTTTCCTGTAAATGACAGCAGTACCAATGATGGAATCATGCAGACACTGCCAGGCTTATTCATTGACATTTTTCATTCCACAGCCCTCCATATTGGTAACCCAACTGTCTGCACCACATATTGAAAAGTAAAACCCCACAGCCAATCTGTGATAAGCCAGAGATGAGAGAGCGTTTTCTACCTTATATGATATAGAATTGTTGGCTCTCTGACAGCTCATCGCCCTATCCAGCTGAATGTATTGACCTAGCACTGTCATAATTTCATTTAGCTATATTAAACTTGTGTTAAAAACATTCACAGCACTTACTGAACTTTTAAAAATGCTTTCTGCCCGGCTCTTATACCAAAGCTTTGATCTTCTAACCCAAAACAACTTCTTGTTTTCTTTTAATATAACATTCTTGCAATTTTAAAAGTGCAGTTCCTGTGCAATGCATCACCAGGACCTTTTCCCCTAAACTCACAGTGGGTGAATGTTTGGTTTCCCTGAACCAACAATGCCCTGTGCTTGACCTGTAATTGGCACTATACTTTTCCTGCAGCGCTGAATGGATTTTAGTCATCTTGGTGATAAACTCTTCAGCGGCTGGCATCACTTGTGATTAGAACACCTGGAGAGCCGCAGGTAGCGAATCACTCCTCTAAATTTAAGATGCCCTTGTGGCTGTTTTGTGACCATCACCTGGAATCCTAAAATAGACCATCACTTGACATATTGATATCAAACTGGATCATTACCATGGGCAGCCGAGCCCGTTCTAT
The DNA here is from genome assembly GCF_032062135.1 of Pyxicephalus adspersus. Classification (NCBI taxonomy): domain Eukaryota; kingdom Metazoa; phylum Chordata; class Amphibia; order Anura; family Pyxicephalidae; genus Pyxicephalus; species Pyxicephalus adspersus. Next base: position 2,570,077 of record NC_092861.1, read on the forward strand.
ATTGCTTCACGTTTGCTAGAGAGCAATCACAAGGATTTAATATGCTGGTGATAGGTAACAAGCTCTTATTGTTAACTCTTAAGCTCTTAAAATATTAAACTTAGCATAGAGCGATCACATTGCACATACATGTATTCTCTTTTTCCATGCTGCTGGCACCAGTGCATAGATATACATGCTTTGTTGTGTATATTTAATTAGACAATACATATGCATTAGAATTCTCATTAGTGAAGCCAGCAACACATTTTGCTCCAGATTAGCATAATATAACAGATAAAGCATTGTGTGATAATTGTGAATATTATTCATTGCCCTGAAAGGAACAATCTGACAGTTGGGCATCCAATATCATCCCAGTAATAAAACCATGTGCAAGAAAATATATATATATTTTTTTTTTGTATGTGCTAGTATGAACTTTTCTCATTTTCCTCAGGCAGGAACCATAGGCTTGTACCCTTTTGCAGTGATGCTTTACAAAATAAAAATCTGCAGTCAGTACAGGGAGGCTTCAGTGGTCATCAGATGGGTAGAGTTATTATTATTACACAGTATTTATAGAACGCCAACATAATACGCAGCGCTGTACAAAGTCCATAGTCGAAGGGTCTCACAGTCTAATGTCCATACCGAAGTCATATGTCTAAGGCCAATTTGGGAAGCCAATTGACCTAACTGCATGTTTTTGGAATGTGGGAGGAAATCAGAGTATCCGGAGGAAACCCACAAAAACACGGGGAGAACTTGCAAACTCCATGGAGATAGTGTCCTGGTCAAGATTCCAACCTGGGACCCAGCACTACAATGGCCGGAGTGCTAACCACTGAGCCAAAGTGCTTTGTATCAGTGATCTGTGTTTCAGGCCAAGGCACTGCTAGGTCTCATTGTACTGCACCTTCCAACTTGCTGTGCTTTATAGTTTGCAAAGTGTCTGCATACATAAAATAAATTTCAAGCCGAAAACTTAAACAGCAGATCAGAAAGAGGAGGAAGGGAAATATCTTCAGATATCGCTAAAAGACGAGCAAGTTCAAATCTTTACCTACTGTATTCAAGAGAAAAACGTTTGCCTTCAGCATATAGATTTTTTTGTTTTATTTGATGATATTATGTTGCTTTGCATGTGTTATATTACCAGTGCAGATAATTTAGGGCCAATATTTGCTTTTTTCGAAGAAGCAGCAATCCTGGAGAGTCATGGGATCGATGTACAAAGTCCAGGGGGGCATTCGAATAGTGACGACGTGGACGGCAACGATTACTCGGAACAGGTGAGCCTCTCTGCTTTTGTACTACAAGTTTGTCCCAACCTCCTACAGACCCGTTATTTGCTCTCTGCAGGCCATATTGAGAAATGACCTTTCTTTTTAAGCTGTGCTCACATTTACTCAAGATTCCAAGAATATTGTAAAACATTAAATGTGTCCGTTGATAATACATGGGTAAATCTGGCCTTATTTTTAAATAAATCTCAGACATTTATCATGTTAGGGAATAAAATGGATGAAGTCATTTCTAAGTGTGAACCCATTTACATTCCACATGAATCAGAAGAGTAATCTCAACATTATCAATCAGTAGGGTTATCTCAGCATTACCACATTGCATCATTTAGGTAAAGATGATTTAGCTATCATGACCGTCAGTTATTTAAGGTGAATGGTGAGTTAAACTTGGAAGGGGTGGTGCAGGTAGTCTGTATCTAGCAGGTAGTCTTGTATGTATGTGCAAGTAATTAACTAGCTTCTCTCTTGTTTCATTCTACATACTTAGGATGACAGCACCAGTCACAGTGACCACCAAGACCCCATCTCCCTAGCTGTCGAAATGGCTGCCGTCAACCACACCATCCTGGCGCTGGCCCGGCAGGGGGCTGGAGAGATCAAGACAGAGGCTCTGGACGATGACTGAGACCTGACTGCAGCGGGAAGGGTCAAAACTTGAGGGTTTCTTAGATTTTAGACGTAGCACCTTAGCAATCTTTTTCCTCGGTCCTTAATGTGTGTTTCCTATATCAGTATAACTGCAGTCTCTTGTCCGTAAAAAGTTAGCTGGTAGGGTCTCGTCCTGTGAAGATGGCATAGTTGCCCATATTCACGTCTGCTATTTCTCAGTATTAATTCTAGCCATATTCCTTCCCTGGGTCTAAAACATTTTGACTCCATTCAGGCATTCCAATTTTACAAGTGCTTCCAGCCCCCGCCCCCATGCTTTTCCTTCCTTAAGCACCTTTTATGTTGTTTTTTTCTCATGCGTGTAGGGAGTGTTGAAGCAATGTGTGACTGTACGTGAAATATGGGGTAAGATGCCTCAATTGGCAAACAGCCTTAGCCCAAGGGTTCAAATCTTAATCAATCATTTGCCAGTTCCTCCCAGCGTCCATTGCATTTGCAAAGAATGTCATGTGCAAACTTATTGACTAGGTCAGCCTTTCTCAACCTTTTACTCCAGAGGAGCCCTTATGGCATTGGTGGGGAAAAATCAGTGAGAAGAATACCCCTCTCCCCATTACACTTTTGCAGAATGCCACCGGCTCTGCAAAATGGCTTTGGCCCTGAAACTAAACTGGTTCACATTTTTGGAAGTCCTAGCAATCTCTGGAAGAACCCGTATTGAGAATGTTTGATCTAAGCAAGTTCGCAGTGGAAATCTGCCATTTGTCAAAGGAAGAAAAAGTCCCAAGAACCCTGCCACATATTGGAACTTATAAGACTTTGACAAATGGGAGACGGCAATTGAATACAGAAGAAGCCCTGGTTTTTAAATGGACACTTGTGTTCCATATACTTGTACAAACACTAAGATAAGCACTTACATTGCTCTGTTACAGATTCTCATTGGTTGCAATGGTTGTTTGCGTGTTTAAGTCATCAGCCACACTTGAGCAATATCTAACAGACTTTGATGGAGGTCTGACTAGCAAGGCAGTACTTTCTATCCAAAAAAAAAAAAATTAAACTTCCCTGAACTACCGTAATAATTTTGGAAAATCTGGTGCCCCAATGTACTTTTGGAGGTTGGCCGTTGCCTAAAAAGCACTTTTTATTTGTTCTCGTTTCTACTGCAATAGATTTTCTGTTTGTTTTACATGAATCTGTCTGTCTTTAAAATATAAAGAATTGGTTTTGTGTCAGTTTGTAATGAGGCGTTGCTGGGGGTTATCAAACGCCTACCTTGGATACTTTTTAACTTGACCTAAACAAACCTGCAGTACATTCCTGCCTATGAGCTTCCCTATTTGTGCCCGGTAATATCTGGGGTTAGCAGCTAAATTTATATATATATAGAACATGAGTGGGCAAAATTGCACAGACTTGTTTATTAAAAGGGAATTCATGCATAGACCACCTTGTTTTCAAACAATACAAAAGTGCCAAAACTATCACTTTGTATTATATTTGATGATCATGAAATGAAGCTAGAATGAGGTGTAAGGCGAATTGCACATTATCTACATTTTTGATTTGTATTTTCATCTACAGTCTTGTGTTCACCCCTGGCAGCTATCCTCCAGACCTTCACCCATGCCATCTTTTCTGTAGGGCAAGCTAAAAAAATCACTGCCGTTGGCATATTACTAGACTGTGAATGCTCACAGACCGAAACCTGCAGATTTAGGGCTACTGTCATCTCTTAAAGTGACTCTATCACTACCTGTACCTGTACAGGACCTACCTTTAATAAAGAGATTGTATACCTTTCCCATTGGCTGAAGTGTTCAGATACCTCTGCTCTGCAGGTATTTCACACTTCAAAGTTGGAGGGAGGGACTATTGCGTTCAAAGGTGTTGCAGGTGAAGGAATGAATACCTGTGGTGGCTGAGAGGAACGTCACAGCAATATTTGAACACAAGCGCCAGTGGAAAGGTAAGGTAGCCATCTCTATGCTGTGGTGATTAGGTCACTTTAAGGGGCATAGCAGGTATTCCCAAAAAATCCAATTTTACCATAGCCTGCCCACATCATGTGTCAAGAGCCTTAAAATTCAAGTGATTTGCATTGTTCGGGAAAGTTTATAACCCTTAGGCTAAGTGCACTTTTATTAAACATTTCCTAGTATATCAGGACCAGGATAACATTTTAATGATTCCTTACATAGCACTTACCTAAATCCACAGCTGCGACCTTGCCTACCATGCACAAAGCTGCCTGCTTCTCAAAGCAGAAGACTTTTTATTTGCTTTAGCAACAAGTTTAGGGAAACACTAAATTTTATTCTTTTAAAAGTTAAACTTTTTAAAGTAAACAATCTGCAAGGATTACTTATTATTTGAATAAGCTTGCACCCTAATACACTATTATGCATGTATCTTATTCTCCATTGGAGTCCTTTAATATTGAGCATACCCAACGTTGGTTCCTCTTTAAAACCTTAATCGTTAGGGGGGAGAATTTCAAATAACTTGCAGCTTTTATTTATATGAATCCTAATGACATGCTTGTTACATTGAAGATTCATTGTTGAGAATTGTATTTCTTAAACATTCCAGAACGTCCATTTTGATCTTCAAGCTATAACAAATCAAATCTTTTCATAATATTTCTCAATGACTCTTGTATAGTGGTTCTCTACGTTGCCGCCAAAATGTATTATTTGGTTGACCTGCTTGCAGAAGTAGAAACTTTCTGACCAGTGTTCACTTCAATACGCTACCTATAGAGTTGCCAGCCTCCAAGTTATACCGACACATAACAGACTGTGCAGATGCTCTGGGGCCCAGTAGAACTTGAGTTGGATTGTTATTTGCCTAGAAAGCAGAGAATACAATACCCCACTCACTTATGTTACAAAGGATTAGGATGAGATGATTAAAACTCTATTGAACGCTAATGAAAAATGATTGAATACATAGCAGTTGCAGCAAAACAATGCTCATGGTCTTTAGCTTGGTATATCGGCCCCAACCATAGATAAATCGCCTTCAGGGAAGAATGGCTGCCCTTGTTGTAGAAGGAGCGACCCTTCCAAAGTGTTTGATCATACTCCTTTTGGCTATGGGCATCCAGATGGTAAAGATCACACTCCCTGCTGATTGAAGAACTTTAAACCTGGCTCACGTTGATTCTACACACACATTTAAATATGGCTGTGGTTGCATTACAAGCTAAATGAGTGGAAATGGAATAAGTACTCATTTTACTACACTTAACTTTAAACTTTTTCAAATCATTAGGTTTAAACAGCAAAGGCTGTGGACCTTCTAGGATATGTGTATTCATTTTCCACTTACCCGTTGTGTCATCTGGTTAGGTATGCCAGTGGCATGCCATATGGCAAGGCACCGGGTCGTCTTCTGGCTCCAGGTCTCATTTAGAACAATAGAAACTAACCTGAGTGAACCTGCTTGACTGTTACATAGGAAGACGAGCCAGAGGCGCTGCGGTTATATATATCTAATGGAACAAACCAGATAAGGAGAATCATTTACAATACGATGCCTAACTACAGGTGAGGACAGTGAACTTTACAGTAAAGAACAGTTATTATATTTAATGAAAAGCCATAGTAACTTTTAAGTGGAATTGTAGTAAAAACTTTTCATTTGTCTAATGCATAGAAGTGTTACAGCGTCAGGAAAGTCTCCCAGTTGCAATACAAAAAAATTACAACTTTTGTTTTTACTTTAATAATTGGGTGCAGTTTGCTCCTAATTCTCCACATAAAAGCTATTGCTTGGGTAGGCAACATGCACATCGCCTTTGCCCTTTTTATTTTTTTTTCTTCAAATATCTGGTAAATCTCTCTTCCATGCTGCAAAAGATCAAATAACGTCACACACCTCAAGTCCCCAAAGAAACAATCAGACAATATTCAGCAGTTTAAACAATTGCCCATAAACCCCATTTATTAGATCTGATTCTAACATCAAAACAATTAGATATAACTGCAAGGAGTTTTCATGTTTTCTGTTTTTGTGTAGAGTTCCTCAGGGTTACTCCATACTTCTAAAACACCTAAAGGTAACTGGCTCCCCTGGAAATGTGTGTGGGGAAAAACAGCAGCATGGTTGCACTTTACTGGATAGTGGCAAAATTAATAAAGACGATTAAATATATTTCATCACTTAAACACATTGACCGTACTATACCGTAGACTATACTAGACCGTACAAACTTTCACCAATAATTTGGTGGCTGGCGTGCCCAATATAATACATTGAATGTAGGCTGTTGATAAAACTCTGCATATATGAAAGCCAAAGTCCTCTGACAATTTACAAACACATATGAGGTGTCAATTACTTTAGCTTCTCTAGAGTGCTGTACATTTAGCTAATGAGATCCGCAAAAGACTTTGTCAACAGGGATTATACCAGAAACCCCACCTAATCTGCATCAAGACGAGACATCATTCAAAGACTTGCTACCATTTCTGAAAGGTTATACAGGAGCATATCTAGCACCTGTATTAATTAATTACTTGGTAGTATCAGCCCGGAAAGTGTAAAATAGACTTCTAAAACCTCTGGACGTGTCTGATGCCATTTGGCACCATGCTGCCTTTGACCTGCATTCTTCCCGTAGTACAGCCAGGTTCTTTCTCTATCCCAGGTGAATGTTGCACTCATGATGGATGTGATACTAAAGTGTACCTTCTTCCATTGCTCTATGGTCTAGTTCTGATGCTTATGTGCCCCTTGTAGGCTTCTTTAGTCAGCATTGGCACCCTGAAGGGTCTATGTGTGTTCTAACACCTTTCTCTTATGACCACCATGAAGTACTTATACAATCACTTTGAGCTACAGGAACAGACTGGTTAGCACTGAGCATTTGGTGCCATGGCTCACCAGTTTTACTTTCCTTGGACCACGCTTGAAACGCCCTAACCATTGCATAGCTGAAAACACCACACAAGACCTGCGATGCTCCGACCCAGTTGTCTAGCAATCATATTTGCCTCATGTCAAATGTTTAGATGCTTACACTTACCAGTTTTCCTGCTTCCAACGCATAACCTTTTTTATTGGGGTGTGATGGTTGTATGTGAGACCTCCGGTAGTAAAGCTGTCCTCCTTGTCAAAAAGTCTCTAGGTCCCACAAATTATTGGTTTGTTATCCATTTACTACACATTAGAGATCTTCCTAAGGTGATATCGAGGTTAGGAGACTCTGATGGTCACTGAAGGGTTGACTTGGCCTTGAATTTTAGATCATCACTTTGAAATTCCAAGTTCGTCCCATGTGCAGCTTTCACACTGATGAACACAAGTTGTTCTTTTCCTCATATTTTCCAATGCTGCATTCATTCAGCCATCAATTTTAACCAAGATTTCTGTGCCACTGTAACTCATACAACTCCACGTATCCAAAATCCACCTCCATGGTTCACGGTAGGGATGGTGTCACCGACCTTGTTGCATTCTTCTCAAAGCAAAGTCCAGTTTTGGTCTCATCACTCCAAAGTGGCTCGGTAATTCTTTGTTTATTTGTCTCTGCATGCCAGTTTGCAAAAATGTTGCCCACGAATATGAAGCATAATTTTACATTTACAGTACGAGTTAAACTAGGAGTAGCATTTCAATTGAAAGAAGAGTGTTATTTTGTTGTTACCTCTCCTAATAGAACACTGAATAGTGTGAAGTCCCTAACAGCAAAAGTAGCTCCCGCTGGAATCCTTAGCGCTTTCACCTCGGTATGCCATCTCAGGCATTCTTGCAACACTTTTTCAGACAGCTCTATTCAAAAATAATGTGAAAAGCCAATTCCTTTTTTTGTATTTATTCTTCTGATGATTAGATAATTGAAGTTCACAGCCATTTGCTTTTCACATGTTTGGATCATTTATTGAAGATTCTCAACACCATTAGTAAATCAGCCCACCTCGGATTCCTCACACAGCTGCCACAACAGATGCTCAGTTTATTCTAAAAAAAAGTTTGGAAAATGAGGATTTGCATTAAAATTGTTATTAATTGTGTGGGAATCATGTAAAAAGTAAAATACCAACCCACGGTCTCCATTTGGCCTGATTGGGGTAATGTTTAGAATTTTAGGACGATATTGATAAGAATTCCTATTTTAATTCTTTTGCTATTTTTCAAGCCAAGTCATCTTAGGATAAACACCTCTGCCTTCCATTAACCTAGATTTTATGAAAGAGGCCTAATGCATTCATGTCTTTGATTTATCGCAGGTTGAGGATGATGAATTCTCCTTCCTATCCAGACTCAGAATAGTTTCTAGTCCCTTTCTTTATATATTCTTTAGAATCTTTGCAGGATACCTTACAAATCCCACACAGCAATAATAACACAAAGTTACAATGAAATCTCAGAAAAAAATTCCTGCAAAAGAAATACGAAATTACAAAAATTTGCTTTAAATTCAGGGAAATAAAGCAAGAATGGGGACTACACCAAATTTTAAAAATGTGCTCAGTCATGGAGAGTTATCATCCGATTGTTAGGGCTTTCTGAAGATTTTTTTGTCCATGTTAATTTTGGATCATTTATAATCCATATTAAAACAAAAACGTAATACCGAAAGCGGCATGTCACCGCCAAACCTTTTATACGGCCATCTCCACAATTTTATTTTATTAAAATATTCTTACTCTTTTATTTTTTAGTACGTTTGAATTAATATTAGTTCAAAGCATATAGATTTGTATTTTTATATTTTCTAGTGCAATTTCTTTTTTTTCAAGTTGTATTTAAAGCAATAAAAAAAAAAAAGTCCTTAGACATTTCACTGATACTTAGGATGGCAATTGGGCCCCAGAGCAACCAATGGCCCAAGAACAAGCAATGGAATATTCTCTTCACTTATCGGTGCAGTTGTGATAGAGTTCATAGCAAACTAAATTTCTTATTTAGGAAATAAAAATTCTTAAATAAGAAATTTACAGTATTGGTGCCGCAACGCTCTACCGTAGTGGCTTTTGAAAATGTATTATTACAAAGCAAATGTTTTCTTTCTTGTATTTATCTGATTTTCAGAGTTCTGTGTTTGCTTTTATGAAGTTACATTAACAAAGTTGATTTTGGTGCCTTATTTTTATTATTATTATTATTATTAAGCTACTTTATTAAATGATTTTAAAATTGGAGGGTTTATTAAAAAACATAAAAATCTTCACATCTGCATTTTCTTTCACAAAAAAAAAACCTGAGGTTTTTAAAGTATTGAAAAAATATAAATTAAATAAAACAATCTGAATTTTGAGTCATAAAATGACCTTTTTATAGGTGGAAATTTGGGTAAAATTTGTCAATTTAAATATTTCAGGTTTTACCCTGTCATTCCCACCTGCACTTCCAAATTCAGTTGCCAAATCGCACTTGGTACATTTTGTATTTTATGAAAATATAAATGTATTGAGGCCTGAAACTACGTCCCCCATAAGTTTTTTTTTTTTTTTTTTTTTCTGAATCAATTTTTGTAAAGTACAAATAATTTAAGGTTCATAAATAAAAGTTGAATGGAATGGAAAATTTCAGGTGTGATAGACGGGAAAAAGCTTCTGACTCGACCTCTTGACGGAATATAAATGAAAAGGGCTTAAAAGGCCTTTATTAGCATACAACAGGGTGCATCTATGACAAAGGATTCGTAGAGCACTCACTGAATTTGAAAGCGATTGGGCCGAATTCTCTGATTCTGGTTTCTTTCTGCAAGGGTTGGCCAGGCAGGCACTTAAAACCGAGAATAATGCTACCTTAATATTAGGTATGAAATATCGCATGTGAATATTTTCTATATTTTTTATGTTAACCCTGACAAGTCTCTATAGACTCTAAAGAGCAAACGTTGGTTTGCAAGGGGCTCAGATGGCAAATTTTTCAAATATCTGTGAAGCCGATTACTCAAACCTTATAAAAGCTTGGACACAATATTGTAAATTCGTCATTTTTATATAGTAAGAATTATATGACTCGTAAGTTTAATATAACTGCTTATCATAAAGACCCCATGTCAATGAAGGTCAAAACCTTGCCTCCTAAAGCATATCTGAGCACTGTGTGCCTCCTTACCCTTTCGTGCTGTAACTCTATATATAAGTATATAAATGTCTCTCAGTACGTGTGCAGAAGATATCTTTATAACGCCACCCCTTGACTGCTATCTGTCAACACCTTGGGCGGCTGCTGGCTGTCAAGACCCACTGAACCCATTATTGACCAAATCAGTAGTTTCCAATAATGAGATCGCAGACACAATGATCACAAACTCAAGGCATCATTAAATAATTAATTTGGGGATTGCGTCTTTGTTTAATATTGTAATTTTTTTGCTACAAATACAGTATTAAAATGTCTATCATCCAATATCTCCCTTACTATTTCATAAAACAAAACATTGACGTTAATGATCGTATTTGGATACGATTGAGTTCTTTGCTTTTAAATCTTGTTTAACACCTCTCAGCATTGTATGATTTTATGATACATTGTTCACATTTTTTTAAAGGTGTATTTATTGAATGAAGCAGTCCTGAACCTGTATCTGATGAGTTTATGTCTTTTCAAATTGTAACTCCTTGTTTTCATTTTGTGTTGTCCACTTGTGTCCGTTTTGTTCTTAGAAGGAATTGTCAGAGGCTCTTTATTGGGTCATTTTTGTTTTAAACATGAAGTTTCATGGCCTTATAGTGATCACTAATGCAGTAACTGGTTTATAGCACCTTTCTAGAATAACATGTAGCCATCGGAACTGTCATTATTTGGTCTTTACGTTTCTTTTAAAACAATTACAGTATATCAGTCAGGGAACTGCTAGATCTAAAGCCGCGTACACACGTGCAATTCTTGTCGTTGGAATGGAGCTTTCACGATCCTTTCCAACGATAAGAACCGCACGATGCATGAACGAGTGCTGTACATACAGCACCAATCTGCTCTATGGAGAGGGAAGGGGGAGAACGACAGAGCGGCTTCCCTTGCATTAGGATTGCTCGTCGTTCATCGTCAATGGATCCGCCTGGACGGACGATGAACGACGCTGGCTGTACACGCCAGATTCTCACCCGATATCCGCCCTGAGCCAATTATCGGGCAAGAAAAAATTTACGTGTGTACGTAGCTTAACCTATGACGTTGTTTTATATTTATTAGCGTAATAGGACAATGGTGAAAGCCCGTTGACGGCTTTCATGGCCAAAATGTCACAAGCAATGCTCAGAATGGGCCTAAGCCCCCTACAGACATCAGATTATGGACGATGGAAACTTTCTTTCGACATGGTTTCCAGTGACTGATGAATGCACCGGTGCTGTGTACATGGCACCGTTTGGTTCTATGGAAGTAGGGAAGGGCAAGAAGGAGCAATTGACACCCTTTTGCACTCCCCTCTGTAGCAAAGTAGGATAAAGGAACATAGCTAATCACCTTCTATAGTATGGAAGATAAGAACCCACCCCTATTTGTAAGTTCAAGGAATGAAAAAACAAGGTAGATATAAGGTTAATCTACTCAAAATTGGGGTCTTCTGGTTCATAAGAAAAAAGTTTTATCTTGTCCCATGTAATAAGGAACAATAATTGTTATACATTCATTTAAATAAAGATCCAAAAACAGAATCTTCTTTTTGGGTTTACAATGATACATAGATAACAGTTAAGGCCTATAGAGTCCAACGTGATTTGCAAAAATTGCTTTTTTCAGGAGATGAAGGTAGAAATGTATCCGTTAACTCAATGGTTGGACCAAAGAGAAGCATGAATGAATGTCTATTGAATTTTATCAAACATACCATTTCTATAAAGCAGCCATTAAAAAGGAGTTACTGAATCCTACTCAATTTAGATAATAGGAAACTGGGTGCTGGTAAAGCACTGATGTTCTCATCAAGAGGTCAGTGTGGAAATGTTGTGAAAAAGGTCTTGCAACGGATGGTGCAAATGGAGCACATTGTCTAGTCTGCAAAGAATGGCCTGAGAAGGTAATGTCTTAGGATTATTTGCACAAACAAACTGTTACCCTCTTAATGTTACCCACGTGGCCGTTAGGTTTAGTAACACCTATGGGATTATTTCCTTTTCTGAGATACTTACCTTGGCCTTTTCCCACCTTTGAGTTGTATTTCCTTTCGGGGCATAGAATATCTGGGTAATTTCTAAAATGTTTTGCAAAAATTGCAGAAGTTAGCTTGTTGTGGTACATGTAGGTCCAAGTCAATAGGTCACTATGTCTGTGAGTGTGGCTAAAGTCGGTCATGCTGGGACTTCTATACATACCAGGCCGTAAGGAACCCCATGTGTTGGAATTCAGAGTTTTTGAGATGTTCCCAAGTAACGTCCGCCATCTTTGTTGATGTCTTAAGCAAGTGCCTACAGTTCACAACATGCTTCCTTCCTGAAATACCTCCGCCTCTGTATTATATTAAGCTTTATATTTTATTTTGCTGTGTGTATATCATGGTATATATTTTGTGTAATAATATTCTGAGTATTTTTGGCACCATGTGCAATGTTCAACCCTGGAATTTATTCAACCTGGGTGGGAAAAAGCTGTAGGTGGTGACCCAACTCTTTAGTAATTACTCAAAAACAGCCGGGTTGTTAATGAAAAGTGCCGGGCGGTGCGCCCAGCTAAAAGGGGCTAGAGGGAACACTGATATGTGAGATGTCAAATTGTAGCTATGGCTGATGATTGAAAGATCGTGAGCCAGCATAATCTTTGGGAAGTTGCGTGTTTATGCAGAGTATGCGCTGGCTTGGGGAAAATGTAACAGTCTCAAATCATGTAAACTTCTCGATGGGTAAGCATCTGCCGAGGTCTTGTTTTGTCTTCCCCAATATACCCCAATTTTATTCATTATTGGCCTGTAGCTTCTATGCCTATGGGTTGCCTAAAAAAGGGACCACGCATCCTAAAAGCTTGCTGTGGATACATTATTACTATTATTACAATTATTAATAAACAGGATTTATTTAGCGCCAACATATTATGCAGCACTGTATATTAAATATTTTTAGAATTAGGTATATTACACCTAACACTTTCATTTTTCCTACAAGTACTTCTTAAACTCAATGATGACTTACCAGAAAAAAAGACCCGATGATCCTTTACCATACTTGAGGACGTCTGTTTACAGACATTGGGAGCCGACATCTTATGGCACCAGTGGTTGTACCTCGGTGCTTTACCTAAATCAGATTCCTCCCTAAAATCCACGTTCATGGTTAGCCTTAAAATCTCTTGGTTCCGTATGCAGTAGTCAGAGTCCTTAGAACAGGAAACTAAACCCTTGTGGCCTGGCTCTGTTGGTCGCTTAATGTCTGCAGGGGACAAAAGGTCACTTTTAAAGGGAGTCCAGACTAAATGTATTTTCACATTTTTTGTTTCATTTGTTTCATTATCACCTTCTAAATGCCATCTAGGAATATTCCTGGGATAGAAAGCAATAGATAGCATGTTTCATGTCTTGTTCAGACGCCATTTAGATGCAGGGACAAACAAGGTGTCAAAAAAAAAAAAAAAGGTCATGTGATATTGTATGTCATCAGTACTATAGAATCTTTTAGCTTCTTATAGCTTTATTTGACCAATACAGCCTACATACCCACAAGTCATTGCTGTGCACCCATTATTGTGTGTTATCTTTGTGCTGATTTTGAAATCAGCTTGGCTGAATCTCATACTCATGTATGTTGTACATGGAGGCAAGATGGTATATAACGTCTTCATATCATAAAGATTTCCCCCTTCAAACTAAAATGCCTCCGGCAAAATAACTTTTGGCTACAGCCTTCGTTTTCTATGGCTCTCTCTATTAGCAAAACCTTTATTATGTCCACAATGGAGAAGAGATTGAAATCTGATGAATTGAGGGAAACATAGGTGCTCCTGAAAGTTTTATTTTTATTTTTTTTAATGGTTTCCAATTTAGTCCTGTGGTTCCCCTAAAGTGGGAATGAACCCCTTAGGAGACCTTGTGGTCTCTCCGTGGCATCCTGTTTTATACTTGTAATAGTCTCTAAAAAGAGAACAGCACTTTAAGTGCGTTTGAAGATGTTGAACGCCTCCGGTGTTTCCGCATCACGATCCGCCTCTTGTATATATATATATCCCCTTCTTCCTCATAACCGCAGTATATACCCTTCCCCCTCCGCAAAAAATGACCCTCCTCCACCGCCCGCCCCTCTCCGCCAACTGGATGCTGCTTTATAATGCAAAACACTTGTCTGAAGCTAATCTTACATACACAAAAGGTGAAAAAAAGACAATTCTGACAGAAAAAAAGCTAAAGCTGATTCTATAAGCCTTGTTGCTTATGAGCCAAAAGTGCAAAAAGCTCTATTACAAACTAACCTGCCACTCATATAAATATAAATATATATATATAAATATATTAAGATCACACTGTTCTTCAAAATTGTGTATTTGTATTTTTGTGTACGTACAATTTTCTGCTAAGCAGAAGGAGGATGTAGTATAGGATGAGCGTTGAGAAAAGGCTTTTTTCTGTTCAATTTTTTTTATTTTTATTTCTTTTTTTTTTATCCTATTTTAGTCACTTTTTTTTTCTAAGCCCTTTGCTGTCAACCTCACCTTACAGAGTTTTTGACTGCAAAGGGATTAGTGACAACACGAGAACTGTCTGTCTTGTCTTTATATGTGTATTACTCTGTTTTTTTGTTTTTAGATGCAGTACACCTCTCGGTCTACAGAGGTCACCAGTGAGCACTTACATAAAATTTTTGGGGGTTTACCAAAAGTGTTTTTGATATTTAAATAATTTCACCACTGTGAGCTGTTTGTATCGACAGCCTTTGCGTTGTCCATAATGACGTTGGACCTTGTCTACTATCCCAGGTGGGAAAATGAATTAGATAGAGTTTCCGTTCAACAAACAGATCTTAAAATTATAAAATAATAAATTATTAATGCAAAGTTTTAAAACAAAGCTTACGTCTGATGGCCATCGTTGGTTTTGGTTGACCATCATTCCATCAATGTAGTGACCAGGCAATAACACTGCCCATGTTCAACGCAATAGGTGGCCAAAAATGGAAAGATGATGTTGTGACAAATAGGGGGCAGATCTAATGAAAGAGACAGTGTGTGATTGGCCCACCATACCAGTACGGTCTTCAGACATGCCGGTAGAGTTCTCAGATTGCTGTGTGCAAGCAGGTAGGGCATCTGTTGGTCTTTTTGTACTGGGCCCCATCAGGAAAGGTTTCTACTTTGTCCCTGTGCCGTGAGGACAAGACTTGCTCAACAAAACAATGATCAGATGTTTTCCCACTGGGATAAGGGCAATAAAAAGCAGTCAGATTCTAAGCTTTACCTCTATCCAAGTCTTGCACAGTAGACGCTGCAGAAAGTCCGAGCCCGTCTCATTTCCTGCCTGGAGTATGTCCTGTGTCATCTAGCCCCTCCCTAGCCTGGCTTATCCTGGCCCACCTCTTCCAGTTATTGGATTTCAGTCCTTTGAAGCAGAGGCTCAGCATCACATCAGGCCACACCTCTAGACTTACACTGACCCATCAAATCCTTTTAATATTTGCATAACCCCTCCCATGAGCAGTCTCATGAGTTGCATCAGGGCAGAGGGATTTTGAAAGGATTATTCGGGCTGCCTGTGTTTTGAGGAAACTACCTGCTAATTTCTTCTACTAGGTTCTTCCAGTTAGGATCTGGCCCCTGTCCCTTCTTCTTTTCATACTGAAAAGTTAAATATTTTATTGAAAAGTGTCTTTGCTCTGTTGGGTGGCTTTTTTTTTTTGGCTCAATTTGTGTTCATAGGTCAAAGAGCCAAGCCTGGAGCTGCACATTGGTGACCTCTGTGTTGGGAGAGGTGTACTGCATCGTCTTGGGTAGGGCTCTCAATAACAATGTGTAATTGTAGAAAAAAAAATAAAAGCTTGTTTCTCTACGTGGGCAGAAACACGAGCCTATTATATTCAAGAAAACTAGTTACCAGAGTCCTGTATCATTGTATCTCCTATTCTGGATTAGTGCCTTTTGGACAGTAGACTGTTCTGTAATTAAAATGTAGTATACTGCTTTTTTGTACAGTTTTGTTTCAAGATTTTTTTTTTAATTTGTGTTTTTATTTTAGTATTGTACTACTAGGGAATTAAACACAAAACCTGTAACTGAATCCTTGTACTTGTCTCTGTGTGATTTTTGTGTACTGTTACTGACTTGTTCTCCGATTCATCGGGGGGAAGTTGTGCGGGTGGGGAGATGGCCTAAATATTGCAGCCAGTGGGTAGATAGCCGTAAATATATGCAAAGCCACCCCCCATGTGAGCTTCTGGGGATTAAAACAAACTCCGTACTGGCCTACTCATTCATATGACGATGTCCTTCGATGCAAAATGCGTCAGAAAAGGACTGATGATGGTAGCCTTCTTTACATACAGCATGCAAAATTGGTGCAAGAAGCTTAGCCAATTTGCTGTATAAACGGTTGGCTCTCCTGCTTCATGGTGTATAAACTTTGTTGATCTGCTGGTAAAGTCCACCAATGTAGCTTTTTGTGGTAAGGTGTCTACTGATGCTGCACTACTGAATTCAGAGCAGTGTTGTTACCCTGTTGTGGGCTATGACGGCTTTCACTATGGAAGGATAAGTTGTTGCCAGGGTTGTTACTTAAATTTGCCACCATTGACAAGCTAGTAGCTTACCAATCTTCTGCTGGCAAACCGAGCCTTATCGACTTTTCTAAAGTGACTGCACTGCCCCTGTTTTTGAAACTCTCCCAAAGGGTGCAAAAGTAAATTGGAGGGGGGAGCATGGTGGACGCAAATGAAGGACTTGGCTTGACTTACTCATGAGGAACCCATAAAACAAGGTTCAGATCTCAGGGAACCAATGCTAAAATATATTCATTGGAATAATGTTCCTCCCTTTGTTGGGAGTAAATTGCATCAGAGTCGTTGGTCAGTGGTTTAAAAAATTGCCCAAAGCTCAGGGATTGGTAGGAATACACTATGCCCAAGGGGAAACTCTAAACAGTCAGAATTAAAAATAAAATAACCCAGCATCAGTCAGTGGAAGGGGGAATCATGCCCAGATTTTTGGTGTCATTTGAAGGAATCTTGCCCTCATCATGCACCAATCATTGGTTTCTGTTGGATTTGAGAAAATTTCCCTAACATTGGTGTTCAGTAGTCCTTTAGCTTGGTATGTGCTCCATGTTCTGCATTGCTTCTTGGATGAACTCAGTCACAACTTTGAAGGAACCTTTGGGCAGTAGATAAATAGCAAGGTGAATTACTGGGTCTTGTAGCCCTAATCCACTGCCTGGAATCTGCCTCGAGTCCATACACCGAGGTTCAGGTGTTGTGGGGGTCCTTGTACTTAACATAACCCTGCTTGTTGCTACATATCGAAACCAAGGGCCACCGTTTGATGATCTTGGCTTTAGATTTCATTTCTGAAGAATGCCATACTTTACCTGGACGACTTCCGTCCTTCAGCAGATATTCAAGCTGCAGTCATTATTTATATGGCTAAAACTTTGCGATCATCGTCAAACACAACTCACTCCGCTGATAATTGCATAGCTACAGACAATGGAAAAGTGCCCCAATGGATCCTGATTCTCCAGTAGCATGATTTCAAAATCCAGCCTAGGAAAATAAATAGCCATAACATTGCCAATGGCACTGGGTGGAACCAGTAAAACTGGAATCATGTGATCCCTCCCATGCTTTCTCTTAAGGAAGGTGTGTTACTGGCCAGAGTACCAATGGTAAAAATCTACTTTTGAACTCTTACACAATTTAACTGGAGTTCCCATTTAGGTAGATTTGTTCTTAAAAAAAAAAAAAACTCTGAAACAGAAACAATTCTTAATCTACCAGCAATTCCCTGAATTCATCCGAAAACCAAACCCAATCTTTAAACAACCCAGAGCCATTTTAGGACAAGAGTCATAAAACGTAGTTCTTCTGTCAACATCCACAAGACATTCTGTCTCTGAATAGTGTAAACCTTAGCGGTATCATAAAACAGAGAAAAAGAACATTTTGTGGTGTGTTGCTTGTACTTGTACTATAATAACCCACCATCTCGGCCCTTCTATACCTTGTTGTGATTGGAGGGGCCAACCTTTCACTCCCTTGAGTCTTGTCCCTAGAAAAAGGCAAGTCAGGCTATCGTGGAGCCAATCATCTATCCACAGATAGTGACTCTGCACAGTGGGACTTTTTGAAATTTTCCCCTGCTAGCTTGAGATCATGTTCTGTTTTCTTTTTCAGTTTTGTAATAAAAAAAGTATTGCCCTCTGAATCTTATTTTAACATCAGCCATCCAAGGACTCCATTCCAACACCCAACCAAGTACAGCCAACCATAAAACAGCAGCACAATGTTTTTGCAGTTTGCTACTACCCACCATCCAGTAACATACCAGAAAATAATTGGGAGAAGCTATTTGAACTGTTGTACTAATAACCAATTCTTTGTAAAAAGTCACAGAAGAGTATTGACTTGGCAAAAAGTGGACTCCTACTCTGCACACTTCCTGTTTCACAATAAAACACGGGACTCTTGTACCTCCTCATCTCGGAACGATGGTGTCTTGAGGCATACTGCGATCAGCTTTTTGGGTCAAATTAAAATATAGATAATTTCTTCCATGGACCAATTTCTTATTTAAAGGTTCCAGATGGTAATATTTCATCAAATATACATACATGATCAGTCCACATTACTACTGAAAAGATGTTTTCTGCCAAATCTCAAGCTAGAGGTGGACATCATCTTCACAGAACGCTTCCTCAATATAACATTTTTTTTCTTCTTCCAGAAGCAATGCAGGTGGCTAAATGGTTGTTTTTATTCATTTGATTGTATTTTCTTTTCTTTTTATGGCTTTTTGACTTTCTCTGTCTGACCCCTTAAAAATTGATGAAAAGATCGTTTTACCTTGTGTCCCCTCCAAAGTAACATCAATAGGGTGCAAGGCCACTTTTACACAATAAAGGTCTTGTAAGATCTTTAATTTTTTTTTTTGGACAGAAGTACGGATGAATCATTTCTCAAGGTTTGTAAAAGACTGAAAATAGAATGTAGCAGCTATCGTGTTCCAAGAGAATGAACAATAGAAAGATTAGTAATCGAATCCAAAATAGCTATAAACTTACTAGTATTTTGGTGCTCTTTTTATTGTTTATTCTCTGAATCTTCTTCGATTCCAAGGCTTTCCCCAATGTGGAGCTGGATGTGTCCCAAACGTTTGAGATGCCTTGTTAAATTAAATACTCTGCCATTTTGTTTTTTGGGGTTGTTAGGGCCAAAAGTGAGTGAAAGTCCCAGCTTTAAGTGAACTTATCAGGACACAAACATGTTCCTATTGTATGAAGTAAGCTTGGCTTCTAGTCAGTTGATAGCTAAAACATTGGATTTCCCCCCTCACTCCCTTTAAACACAGTGACTGTGCCCCAGGACATGTACAAAGTGCAATGGATACAATGAGTATACAGGGCCAGAATGCAGCAGGAGGAATCAGACATAAGGAATGAAGAAAGCCTGCAGGAGTAAGGAATACAGAACCTCTTTAAAAAAAAAAAAAATTAAGACTTGCAGTTCTGGGGGGTCCCCACTGTAAGGGTAATCCCCAGTAAGCCCAGAATCAAATAAGGCAAATTCTTCATCGCCATTGTTGACCCTCTTTTTGAAAAACAGGCTTCACATCCTTTACTATAGGTCAGGGGTGCCCAACCAGTGGATCACAAAGGCAATGCAAATAGATTGCGGAGCCCTGCCTTTTAAAATAAACTCTACGGTGCACAGAAGTTAATAAATCCAAGTTTTTATTGTTGGTAGATTATTTTGAAAGTAGCTTGCAAGCCAAAAAAGTGTGGGCACCCTTGCTATAGGTCACTGCTCTCAGGTCTTCTCCAGTTTAAATGAATAACAATGACTGCAGTGTTCATCCCAGAAATGTTTTTTTTTTTTAAGCTGGGTGGGATTCTTCCTGTACTGAAGGAAGGATCTGTTGTACGCAGGTGGCAGCCCCTGTATAGTGACCTAACTTATTAGTAACCACCCAAAAACAGCCGCGTGGTGCACCTGGCTAAAGGGGATGTGGAGAAGTTTCGATTGTGGGTGCACCCCTGAATACAAAGATTCTGCATGGGAGGTCATAGTGAATAGAGAGTAATGCACTTCTTTAGTCCTTGTCCTTACAAAGAAAAGCAACAGGCTTACTTTAATGCATGCTTTTCACTCCTATGCCATTGGCTGTAAAGAGAAAGGAAGAGAAGAGAGGCCCATCCCCATCTTCTTGGGTGCCTGATTTGCCAAGTAACGGTGCTATCAGATGAGAGGAAGGGGAATGAATTTGGTCTTTTATCTTTGCTCCTGGTGGCTGAACCGAGAACAAGGGGACAATTCATATGTGCTGCTATGGAGGAAAGATAGGGTACCAGTCATTCTGTCCTCCATGGACCAAGCACTGGTTAATATTAAGGTTCAATAGACCCAATGAAATTTATTTTCAAAGAGAAAACAACAGATAACTGAATATTAATAACTAATAAATATTAATATTAATTCCTAACTGCAATCTTTTTTTTCTTCCCCCAAGTTGCAATGCATTTATGGCAAACCATATTTTGCAGGGGAGTAAGGAAATGGTTACAGTAAGCTCCGCCACCCTCCATTATTTCATGGTCTCATTGATAAGAAGAAATGTGCCATCACTCATAGTCTGATTGGAGTTACATTAGTTATCTGCAATGCAGAGAACCGCTGATCCGTTATCAGGACTTCCTTCCACACAGCGTCTCGTCAATAGCCATGACATAAGAGTTTATTTTCGATAAAGCATCAGGGAGCAGAAGCTGGCCATCCGCCTGGGTGCTTGCTGAGCTGCCTGGAATATGAAAGAGCCTCATCCCTAGATTGGACGTGAAAGGTTTTTACAATATGTGTCTGCAGAGAATTGCAATACTTAAAAGTTCTTCGCACTCCTAGAAAAGAAAGGATGCCACATGGGCAGTTTATTATCCTGGAAATTGATTAGGAAATTTATAAAGGTCACGGGCTCGGGAGGTTCTCTTCTGTAGCAGAGCACTCCACCAGTGGGCATCTCAACTTGCTGCTTAGTATTTGACCCATTCACATGAGGGGATTCACACTCCCGAAATCTTCCGCTCCCATACAGATGTGTAAAAGGACAGAATTTTCCACCCATACCCATTTACTTTGCATGATACTATCTCATGAATCTAAAACTGATCAGGGCTGAGTGCTGAAGGGTGGAAATAATGACCCTTCACACACTCTCTAGATTTTTTTCGAGAGCTAGCGCCCCCCTTCTTCCCAAGGCTGGAATACGTAAAAAAGGCAGATGTGATTTGCAGACAGTTGGCAGATTAACTTACTTAGCTATAAAGTCACGTGATAAGACATTTCAAGGGGTTGAGGGATGGATGGAAAGTCTATTGACGTAATGAATGAAGTCTGTTTAAAATCATGGCAATCTACATTTCCATAAGAGCCAAATTTATCATGGTATTGGGATTAGAGTAGACGAGTACTCACGTGTGTTCCCATTAATAGTTAAGCTTCACCTACTCCAGAAAGCCAAGTCAACACTCTACGAAGGATGACCTCCTCTTCCCAATAGGGTTTAATAATGGCTGCATTTAGTGCCATCTAATCCTTGTCCTGGGTACATAGAAATGTTCGCACACGGTGACCTACAAAAACCCTACATCTACACAGAATGAAGGCCATCTTGCCATGAGACCACTAAGAAAGCCAACGTATGATGTTCTGTAGCTTCCTCACGGGTTTGCCACACCTGACATTACTAAGAACCTGAAGAGGTTCCCAGGTATTTGGTCAGGTTCATCAGGCCAATGGGGGTCTCGGGTAAGATCTACAGGAGGCAGTGATTCTCGGACGCAGAACCTGCCTGTGAATATCACGTCTCCTGACCCTTCTAGAGGAGCAGCTATATCTGTTGAGATCCCTGAGGATCTTTGGAAGCTCGTCCACCAACAACCACTTCATCTCAGCTTTGTGGACCTCATGAAAGCTCAGACATCTTACATCCCTTGTATGGTAATGAGCTGATGGCTATTTAGTACTGAATAGTCCACCGAAATAACTGGGGCATCTTCAAATATTTCCTGGCTAATATATTTGATATTTTTGCGTGCAAATAGCCAATACCAATCATTTGCCCCACAAATTTTGGATATCAGTAGTCCAACTAATATGAAGTGCATCTTATTTATAGTGTACTGCATTTGATATAAAGATTTGATATGTAGATAACAAGTAATGCATCAGCATGCAAAATATGCCGATTTTGAGGAAACAATTTGGTGACCAAGATAGCAGCAAACCTGCCCATGTATCAACCGTCAGTTTGGAGGTTAGTAAGCTGCTGTTGTATACCAGTCACAAAGAATCTGCTCTTTGTGAGCCCTGAAAACAACCATACCATGTACTAATGTTATGTCACTTCTAGCTTTTTTGTCAGCTTTGTAAAGTCTTAAATTTAGCAATTTTATTGGCTCAAATTGGGAAATGATAATAATAATTAGCTTGAGAGGTAGGACAAGTGTTTGTGCATGTCAGGCATGGTAACCCCTTACCTCTTCCGGGCTGCCACACACAGTTCTTCCATTACATATGTTCATATATAAAGAATTCTGCATTAGGTGCGGTTAGGCTACAGAACAAATATTTTGCTAATAATCCCAGAGGTTAAGGCACTGTACTGTCCTGGGCTGCGGCCTACAAACACAATGATATTTCCCAACATTGGCCCGCCCATGCACAAAAAAATAATGGGACCCCTCGGAGGCCCAAAAGTACACACATTTGGTCCTGATTTCATCCATATGTCAACCACATCAAAAAAGGGCCACAAGTACACATCAGAGCAGATCTGAGCACACAGGATATGAACACGGATGTGAATTGCTTTGATGCAACTGTTGTTGTGATAAAGACAACAGGCAAGTCCGCAACAACCAATCAGGATTAATTGTTTACTGATAAGATATGCGACTGGTCACTGGAGGGCTAATTAACCTATATAGCACCACTATAGTTTTCTGATAAACCCCCCCCCCCCACACACACACACACTTTCTGTGTAGTGTAATAGTTTACAGACGTGTGGCCATAATTGCAGCAAGTCAACCTTAAATCACCATGTGCTAACTTACAGAAGAGTACAGGTCAATACCCCCTGCATAGTTTGGTAGTACCAACAGTAGAACAAGGTGCTTTTTAACACAAGGGCCACAGAGAAAACTCATTGAATTTAAATAATTCACTCTGTTTTAGCCATACAAATATTTGAAATTTAGTTATGTCAGATGGAAAAACATATTCTGCTGGGTGCAATAGATACATACAAAAGCTGTAGAGGTATTATGAAGAACACCAGGTGTTGATTTTCTCGCTGTCTCCTTATTGGTCAAGCAGCATTGGAGGAGGTGTGGCTAGACTCCTGCTCTTTTAATGTATACCATACTCAACCCAATAATACTAGTATGCAGAAATAGCAAAGACACCTATAGCTCCCTAATAACTAGACATCACTGTACGCCCCGACAGACGTTGCCCCATCCCCATAGTGCTCCAAATGAGATGCTATATTCTGTATCCTAGCATCCCAATAATCAACCACCATCAATTAAAAATAACATAAAAATGAGAATGATTGTAAATCGCAACCCCATTACCTTTCGGATTTCAGAAAAAAACACACCAAAAATAAATAAAACAAACACAAAAACCCTAAAACGTGAAAAAAGTAAAAATGAGGACTTGGCCAAAGTGTCGGGAATGTAACTCATAGTGTGGCGGTGGAAATCTAGTGTACAGTGCAAATTGTTATTCTGGTCTATCCAATAATTGTCTATTCTATGGTTATTGGAATCAATGAGTAATTATAATAAAGACAAAAACGAAAAGTTTGGTAATTCTGGTGCCAGAAGTGGGATGAATTTGCAAAAAACCACAGATTCCTATATTTTGCTGAGTTCACCGGACATAATCACCTAATAGTAGGAGGGTACTGGCTGAGCTAACCATTTGCCCTTTCACCTTTTTCCTGGCTGCAGTCACTTACCATTGCACGTAAATTATTACCCCCAAAATACAGCTGTGTATGTACACCCATAATCAGTTATATACAAGCATACATTTCTTTATACTCCTGCTCTTCTCCTAGCTCGTCACATGACTCCCTTTGTCAAAAGAAAGCCATCACCATGTGGAAACAGAATAAAAAAATGCAGATTTGGAAAATCAGACATAATCCACAACTGAGCGATCCTTTGCCAACGACACATACAAGATATGTATAAAAAAAAAACCCTATTTACACATACAGACAGTTATATACATGTAGACACTGCGATGGCCGGCTGTTCTGCACTGTGTTTGCTAATGATAAACGTAAAAATGAAGCGGATTGGTGACCTCTTCGTGCATCTTAGGGGTTGCTGTGGTATCGGAAATGAAATATGCCAATATTTCAGCTTCGAGAAAAAAGTGAACAAATCAGACTAAGGCGTTCATCACCAGCGCAGAGAAGAGACAAGTGGAAAAATTAAAGTGGAAGGACTTTTGTCATGAGTCGTCATCCAAGATGACCACTTCGCAAAAAAGCTAAAAGCTCTTCTGTGGGTTAAATGCAGCATTGCAATGTGGTAATAAGTGCTAGTTTAATTGGCCCAAGACTTTCGGTTTTCCATCTTCTTCTGGGCGTCAGCCTTTATGCTTCCGGCACGGTCTGATTTTGCCAGAGCAGTCAATGTGGCGAGATTTCCGGCCGAACCGGAGAGACCGGAACTTTTTCGGTTCTCGGCTGCTCCTTGGAGGCGTAACCCCGCACTTTTTCTGCGAGCTGTACCAGTAGCTTTCTTGACCCTGTCAGGCCTCACCAGGACACCGTAGCCGGGGTTACATTTAAAGTACTGTTTGCCACCTACGGAGCCATCATTCTTGCCTGCAGAAACGAGGAAAAAGGGAAGAATGATTTCAATATTATGTGAGAAAACAATGATAAAACATATAAAAACACACTTCCTGTCCTGGGTGCCAACCCTCACTCACTGTACTGTAAAGAGGAGTACTGTAGTTACCCTAGGACAGGACAACTTGTTCAATTTTCATGATCTTAACATATCAGGGGCTATTTAGTAGTCCATAAGGTGAACTGGGAACCGACAAAAGTCAGTGTAGGCAGAGAGCACAGGAAATTCTCAGGTTACCTCGTTTCAAGTAGGATCAACACATATTTTGGCTTTGCACCAGTTGAGATATAACAAAACCATTTCAATGGTCACTTTCAAGTCTTACATAAAATAATCAATAAAGGCTATCATTTTTGACAATAAATCTCCTCACCTGCTGGCAAATCGAGCTCCACACCAACCCAGATCCCTCCTTGGAAGTCCACAGAACCAACGTATCTGACAATCCCGGTCTTATTTGTCCCAACAGTCACATATTCCCCTTCTTTCAACCATTCAGGGACCTCCTGGCATTCCTCGGAATCAGACCCCACATCGGGCTTGTCGTCTCCGTTCTCCCCCTGGTCATTCAAAGCTTCTTTACTTCCTTTTAACTTGATGGTACTTCCCGGTTTCTCTAAACTGGGCACATCTCCGAGATCATCCCCAAGCATGCCCGTAAAAGATTTCAGTTCTGACGGCTTTACTTTTTGTATCCTAAACGGAGACACAACGCCTTTGGTTTGGCTTAAGTGTTCGGCAGTAAGTGCTGGATGAATGCTATCCTGGTTTTCTGAAGATAAGGTGCTTGTAGTGAATTTTTCTGATGAAGGAACGCTTTTTGAGGTTGTTGTAGTGTGATGGCTTTTCATGTCTGTCATAGGAAGGTCCTTATGCTTCTCAATGTGATCTGCGGACAACATGTCTAAAGCAGGGTTGCTATGGTCAGCAAGGACAGAACCTCTCGTGTCATTCATGTCTTTAACATGTGTATTACCAGATGGAGCATCCCCTTGAGGTCCAACATCAGCTTTTTGATGAACCCCACCTGGGATATCATCTATTTTGCTCAGTGATTCTTTTTCAGAGGACTCTGGAGCAGAAGCTACACTGGGTGGACTAAAGTCAGTAGCTGTTGGGCTTAGTGTTTGACCTGTAGGCACCTCATTTCCGCTAATCAACGCCTCTGAGAGAGTGGCTGTAGACACACTGTGGGAGAAGTAACCACTTGAAGCTTCACTGACAGGACTTGGAGGCCCTTCTTGTGAATCATGTACTGGAGATTCACAAGATTTTGGCTGTGAAGGCACTGTAGACGATTTCTCGTTTTTCTTCTCTGGCGTTGGTGAACGAGCAATGACTGGTTGTCGCGTTAATACCCGTTCTTCATGGGCAACCTGGCAATTGACAAGAACAAGACATTACAGCTATTAACAGTTGTTTATATCGCAGAACATGACCAACAGATAGAAATTAAGGTAAAACTTTGAAAAGTAGTATAATAGCAGGAGGGGCTGACCAAATGCTGTACATGGCCTCCAAAAACACAGCACTATGCAAAACTGTGCAAGCAGTGGCCTGGCTCTGGGTAAGCATTATACAAATATTATGATGGGTAGATGTCATATTGGAGGAAGGGGTGTTACTGGATTGACTGAATGTTTATGTAAACCATCCTATGTAAGAGCTGCATATAATCTACAGCCTCTATAGTTGAATGACCTATAATCCATAAAATTAAAGGGTCGAGTCAGGAAAGTCAGGACTATATGATGCTGGAGTTCCTCCAGCCAGAAAATGAGGCGGATTCTAACTGGCTGCAGCTTTAAATCCAGAGTGAAATGAGAAGATGCGGATTCTATTGTTGGCAGTAAAATTTAAAGTGAGCAATTTCAGGACCAGAGGGGCAACAAAATAGCTTCAAAACAAGCCATCCCAACCTCTTTAGCTGCATGTACTGTGAAATAATTCATCCTCAAAGACCACAGCAAAGTCAGGGCTATGAATCAGTCACCCAAACTACTTATGTACTTCCTATCCAGGGTGTTCTTGAACTGCTCTGTGACTGACTTTCTAAATTAAAAGATTTTAAGGCCGATCCTACCTTGCACACTTGGATTAGGTTTTACCAGAAACATTTGCAAAAACATTTGCACATTTTCAAGCTTTAGAAGTTCCCTATGCTTTGGCATAGTTAACCACAGTTACCCAATGCCCTTACACAAACCAGTTTTATTCCAGCGCTAGCTGAAGCTTGTTGAACAATTGTTTTTTGGATAATACTGTGTGCAGTAATTGCTAAATATGCCATACTAACTTTAAATTAGATATACCAGCAAATTGGCTAATTATTCAATAGTTATTTATTCTAACCCTAAATGTGTGCATTAAAATCTTAGATGTGTTAGGCAATCCTTGTTTACAGACATGGGCTGGATGAGCACATGCATCCGTATACGCATGCTAGTACTGAGTTCCTTTTTTTCTTTTTTTTAGTTGTCCAGACTTTTTCAATGTTACACAACTGACTGTAAAAGAATAAAACAAGCTCATATCTGCTATTATTTGTTCAAAGCCTTAGGAGGGGATTTCCTACAATCTGTGATACCACAAGCACAGGCATTTGAAACAAACACTTCCTATTAGATAATTCTTTGTTCAAAAAAGCTTCTAACCATGTCAATGTAATCTGTGATGACTTTTGGGTGCAATTAACGATCCATTCTGAAGAATGGGTGCAATTAACGATCCATTCTGTCACCTACGCATACAAGTGAGAATGACCGACAATCAATCACTGTGGCGATTATCGGTCATTCTCACTTGTATGCGTAGGTGACACAAGATCATGCACACAACCATGCATGTGATCTTGAAATGACTGCACGGGGGTCTTGCCGAGCTCCGATATGATCAAGTAATTTCTGCATGTATAGCATCGTGATACGATGCTCTTTTATTGAGGTTTCAATGTTTTGAACAATAATTATCCAACGTGTGGACATAGCTTATAAGTTAACTCGAAGCTCTGCTTTGGGATAAAGGGTTTACTATACCCATAGCTGGTAGATGGAAGTTGCTTGCATCAAGGTTTTACTAAAGCTGCTTGAAGCTTGCTGGAAGGCCTACAGATGACCTGCAAGAATCCTCCCAGCCATTGTTGTGCAATATTTGTATAGCCAAGTAATAAATCCGCCCAGGTTTGTCATTTCTGTACAGGGCAGTTACTGTAAGGGGTCAAGTTCAAATGCAAATTCAAGAGTTCACCTTTAAATATATAAGCACAGATGCCTTGACCCGCACTTTGTTCGGGTCTCCGAACACATTACAAGGATCCTGATGGGAAGGTGTTAACTATGAAGAATAGAGGACAGCTGCAGATCACAAAAAGGACAAACTCTGCACAAGGAATACCCCCCCCCACCCCCGATGATGCCTTGTGGACATTTTTTGCATTTAGCCCAATATTTACTTGAATGTTGATTTATGTGACAGGACTGCTCCATCTGCTGCTGTGTCACACACAATTTATGGGTTCAGGAGGGCTGCGGTGATCTATACGTCTCTAACACTTCTCTGGCTGCACTTAAGGCCAGGATAAATCATGAATTTTCAAGCGGCTGCCAAAGATTTATTTTTTGCCTTCCAAATTTTCTTCCCTGCCGCCCTCCATTTTCCCGGGGCCTGTCAATTTACAGGTGAAGAATTTAGAGGCTGCTTCGGAGATTAAACACACCATTTCTCAGATCTATTTCCCAGAGGCAACATGTACTAAACTTGGGTAATCAATACTGCCTGTCAGCGGGCAGAGTTATGGGGGAAGCACAAGAGAGGTTTTTGACACGACCTGGAAATTCAATTGCCTGTAATCTAAAAATTCATTACACAATTAGGGGTGTTCTTATCTCATAACACAAGCATAAAGGTAATTACAATGGAAAAGGTCATCACAGCTCTGCACAAACTACTACTCCCGACATGGAAACATGAGGAAAACTAGACGGGTCCTCAGTATAGGAAACAAATTTGGGCCGTTTGCTACCCTGATTGACCAACCTGGCATTGCAAGGTAACCAGAAGTTTCCTTAACTCACCATCTTGCACCCAGCTGGGTTGAGGTCTGATATTTATAAATATAAATAACGATTTGTGTTGTCAAGGTGTACTGCTGCACCATTTCTTGCTCTGTCTTATTATTAATGGTCCCCTAGTTTGTCAGCAAATTCTTTTTACAAATTAATCAGGAAAGCCCTGGAGCCAAAATTGACATTACAGCCAAAAGGCCTTTTATTTGGCAAAAACGTCATTATTTATGGCAGAGAAGTGCGACTTTTGTTTATGTGGCAAGGAGGGGAAAACAAGGCTTTCTTTTGGTGTTGGTTATAAGACAAAATTAATACTTTTTGTTCTGAATTCCATTACCTGATTTTTTGGCAAACTACGCCCAGGAGCAGTATATTGCACCGCAGGTAACCACATTTGCAAACAGCTGTGACCGCATTGCAAATCTTCCAACAGCAACCATGTGGATAAAAACGTCAGCCACATACAAAAAAGTGGTTCCCAACCTCTCCCACACATCCAGAGAAAGGAATAAATACATTTATCATAAAACATTTTGCACTTTGTTCCAGTCATGTGACTAGTTTGACCCCACAGTACACATACGTTTGATGTTGTTGTGAATCACCAACTTACCGTTTTTGGTTTGAATGCCGTGTCATCGATACTTGCAGACTGGACTATAATCCGGGGGACCGGCTGGAAGACAAGGAATGAGATTGGTTGGATTAGAATTAAAGCTTTATTACAGGCATGAACACACTTCTGTGTTCTGAAAAAATGAGGATGAACATGTAAACACAATTGCAATCTGTTTGAAACTGAAACGAAAGATATTTTCCATTGTCAAAGCAAATTGCTAAATGCAAACTAACAAAAATATAGTGCCTACCAATACCAGGTATCTATTGAAATGCCTGTTCTTTGATCGATATGCAGCAGGGAGCACAGCCTAACGAGTCATGTTTAAAGGGAGAGTGCCTCAGCAATGCTTGTTGTCAGTGTACACTCCCATTGGCTAGCAGTGGTTAGGAAGTGCTCTCATTGGCTGGCGGTTGTCAAAGAGTGCTCCTATTGGCTGGCAGCTATTGGGGAGAGCTCCCTGTATCTGGCAGTAGTTAGGGAGCGGTGCATGTTAATCCTGCAAGCAAGTGAAGGAAAGTGGTTCAGAAGATATTAAAACCATTACTGCTATAAAAAAAAATATATACATATATATATATATATTTATAAATATATATATTTTTAGGAAGAGAAAGCTACCCACAATATCTCATTATGTCATAATTGAAAACTCAAGGAGTTGGACTTCATCAGAAATTTCCAGCACAGTTGTGTCTGGACCCCGCTTGTGTATATAAGCACTTGCAATTGGTCAATATTGTGCAGACAGATACAGTCCCTAAAACAGTTTTTCTCAATCAGGGTTCCTCCAGAGGTTGCTAGGGGTTCTATGAGCAATAGGCAGTTTATGCCTCTTGTGTCAGTTTCTTCCATTTGTGCTTCTGTGTTGTCACTGTCTCACAGTGGTTTGCAATGGAGACTACAAATGACCATTACAAAAACCCATCCTGAGCAGGGTCATGCAGCCATCTCTGGAGCAGACAGGAAAAGAACACAAAGACACTAAAAAAACATGAAGACATGATTAAAATACCAAAAAAAAATGAATTTTTGGAATAGCCGAGTTCTATAGCAAAAGGCTAATTTGCAACAGAGTGCAGAAATAGCCACAAGGCCTTAAAAATGGCAAAATGTGTTAGATTTGGGAAGGAAAGGGGGGGACCCCCATGAAACCTTTACATACAACAATGACTTGTGTGAATAAAGTTTTTTTTTTGGGGGGGGCAGTATTTGATTTAGAAGCAAAGAACACAAGGACAGTTCAACTCTGGCCATTGAAAGCATTAAAGTGGAACTAAAGTCCCATTTTGAAGAATATGTGATCAGCCTGATCAGGTAGTTATTGCAAAACGGCATAGGCCATGTCCCTTCTGCAAAATCTTCCAGCAGGGGTTGGTGGTCAATCATTCGTAAGTTATGTTGACCGGGCTTGGGACAAACTAGAAGGACAGTAACCATTGCTGCTACTACAACCTCTGGGCCTCGAGGTGCTCCTTAGCTCGGCCAAATACAAATTATATGCAATGCTGGATTCCATAATACAGTAAAAACACAAGGAGGGTATTACTTTGTAAGATTCTTGGAAAAAAATATAAATAAAAAAAAGTGTGGTCTTGATGGGCCACTTGGTCTTTTTCTGCTGTCACAGCAGTACTTTGCCCATTGGTAAAATAAAAAAATGAGAAAAAAATACATTAAATTGGTAATTACCTATCACATATAGTGAACAGAGCAAACAACATTTACAATTTCGCCAAATTTTCCTTTAAAAAAATGTATCTATATAATATAATTACTGATAGGAAGCCGTATAAGGCATCAAAACAAGACGGATTTTCCAGATATATCCAGATATATAATGTAATCAACTGGTTAAGTAGCAGTCAAGTGGGATATTCTAATATTCTAATTATTTTTTTTATATAATACAAAATACAAATTTGTTTGTTGCACACGTATCAATAGTTGTGTCGGGCTCCTGAACATTACTGCATGGTTTGAAGAGGTATTTCTATGTGGTCTTCATCATGGCAAAGACCCAGAAGGAAACATCAGACTATCAGGATGTAGTAATTGGATCCCCGTTATCAGTAACCCGGATCAGGCCATATTTTATGCACCCTGATGGCCGTTTTGTGGTGAAGCGTAACATGGCTGCGGCTCTGGCCAGACCTTCATATATCTCACTCGTGTAGACATAATGCTCTGACAAGAAGCTCTTTACTGGTCCCTCTTGGATTGGAGCCATCAGAAAGCTGAGAAGAGCAAGGTCTATTTCCACCTGATCGCTCCATAAATAAGGTTAAGCACGTCTATTATTGGGGCTGTCACAGCAAATGGAGGGACGGATGAGATGGGTTATCTTAAAGAGTTTAACTCTTCTTGTGCTGCAAGGAACTTACTAGGTTTAGAGAACAAAGAGAGCTTAAAGCCTGGGCCAAAAAGGCCATTCTGACACCGGTAGTAAGGTGTAGCCATGACTTTACCTATAGGGAACCTGAAATGAGGTAGAACCTTTATTTTAGTGTTATAGTGGCAACTCTTCTACATAAATGGAAACTTGGAAATTGTACCAATGGCTCAAAGGCAGAATCACACACAATATGGGCCTGTGTCAAGGGGCTTTTATGTGCATGCAAATGGGTTTTGCATTCCCAATATACAGAACAAAACCAGCTTGAAGCAAGTCAAAAAGAGTATGAATGAAGAGAAGTCAATGAAGTCTGAATAGGAACATCTGGAAAGTATATTTTCCAGCGTGTTAGAAGATATCCCTGGGCAACAAAAGGTGCTCACTTTTGCCCTCACGATGGTCAGAAAAGGCCCATTTTTTATTATACTAAAAATGTGCAGCATTACATTATATTACATATTAAATTGTCCCCAACACCCGGCCCATTTACAGTTTCTGAAATGAGCAGTTTCTGAGAGTGAGCACTTCATGAACATGTGCGTAAAGTGTACAAAGCAAATCAAAGTTTGCTAGCTGAGAGTTGAGACCTCCTTTGCCAAAATGCTTGGCAAAATTTAAGAGTAGAGTTTCAACTACAGTAAAAGAGTAAAATCAGATTCCTTGCTCTGCCAGAAAGGGTTGTACTGTTTGGCAAAGCTGTGTTAATGTGGACTGAATGAAGGGTTCTCCACAGCCCCATATAGCTGGAGGCACCACCAAGCTATTTCCAGTAACCAGCCGGCTGTTTTTGGATGGTTACGAAAAAGTCGGGACAAACAATGGGCTACAGCTTTTTCCTACCTAAATTCTGGAGGGGGGACGGGACACTGAGGATGCATAGAAATGCAAGTTGCTAGGCAGATAAAACAGCTCCCCTTTATGTATTTGCTATCATCCTAATTGTCTGGCCACCTTGATTAGCCAGGCCGGAATGACAAAACTCCGTTCAAATGAATCTGGCACTTAGAAGATTGCGAAAAGGCAGGTAAGTTTGTTTTATTACGCAATAAACAGATTACTTGCTAACAACTTGATTTTAGGTTTAGTTCTGTTTCAAGTAAAATCTAAAAGTCTTTTGGTTTTATTTTAGTAGGGCCCAAGTAGCCCATCTGATCATTTCAGGGAGAAACTGGAGAGTCTGGATGAAAATCATGCAAAAATCAGAGGCCAAAGATCCTGGTGTGCTTTGAGGCTATCAGTCTAAGCCACCACCATGTAGCTAGCGCTCATCATCCCCAACACCTGATGAATTGCACAAGATCTGGGGGTTAAACCATCTCATCATAACAAGAGATGTCAGTTTAATCTATGTGAGTGAAATAAGTTTCTGGCAGCTCTGAGATGAATGGCTTTAGTGTCATTTACTTTCACGAATCATTAATTCCTTCGTACACAAATCAAGTCTTTGACAATACATGAAATAACCTCAATATGAAGAAAAAAAAATCCAAGGCAGCAATCCGACTGGGCTAGGTGCATTAAATCACACACACCGAGATATTCAGGCTACAAACGCCGCCAGAGGGAGACGGCAAAACGCCCCAAATAATAAACTTATTATCCAGGTTCTTCCACATCTCTTTATGGAATTACAAGTGAATTTATTAGTGTTTCTTAAACACTCATGCTAATTAAAAAAGAATTTCTGGTCTAATTATAAAGCAAGGCGTATCTGTAGAGTATCTGAATTAACAGAAAGTAAATAAATGAAATGTAAAATAATTGGAGACTGGTGGAGAGACAAAGATGTCTATTTAATGGATAAGACAGCTTGGCAGAACTGAGAACTCGGAAGCAGATACGTGGATGACTAACAAGGATGTAAAAGAGGCCAATAAGTGATCGAAATTATGACCGCAGATGGTTCATCCAAGAGTGAATAACAAAGTGCAAGATGTCCTGTGCAGAAAAAAATAATACCATTCTCTTTTTTCATCTCACTAATTTTTGTACCTTAACAGAAGGTCCTCAAACACATCACTTACCTGTTGCTTTATGCCTTGCACACAGCTAATGTAAGGAAAGTAAATACAGTTTCTCCACCAGGGCTCCTCCAGCCATTGCTAGGCTTTGACGTGTTTCTCAGGTCAGTTTAAGGCAGCGGTCGCCAAATGGTGGTCTGCGGCTTTGGCCAGTGCACCTCCCAGCGGGGTCCTTCTACTGACAGCGCTGATCCTACTTTCCTCGTATGGACACAACTTTTGTTGTATCTACAGCCCTGCGCTACTGTTTCCCCAGATAGTTTAGCAAGCAGGTCTGAGCCTGCGATGGGAGAGTGGGCCGCTTCTGGCATCATGGAAAGTCTTTCTAGATGAGTGGATGTCGTGATCATAGAGTTGACTAAATCCCATGAAGTCAAGTCAACTCTTTCAACTTAGCATGGCCAAAGATGGGAGAAGTTGTCTCCTCTGACAATCAGAGTATATGGAAGTTTGTTCAACTTCAATTGAATATAATGAGATCTTCTGACCACATGAGCACATTAAGCCAACACAGCAGAACCCACACAACATTTTCAAGCAATGTTCAAATACTGGAGCATCATTTTCTTGGCATATTAGTTGCCAAAAGGGTTCAGCACTGCCTGGCCCATTATGTAGTTCACCATTTAGTACTGTGTACCCATCAGATGGTCTGTGAGTGAATCTATTTTTTCATTATGTGCATATCTCTGGTGCTGACACACAACAAATGCTTGAAAGCTCTGATGTGGAATCACCTTAAAGAAATGATACATTTCAGACACAAGCCACCAATACAATTACATCAACGTTTACAGATTCTTACATTTTATTCATGAGCTACACCTGGTTCTTGCAGTGAATACTTGTAATATTCATTCAGTGAATCTATTCATGGGGGAAGATATGCTCGGGATTAAAAATATAAAGAGGTGCCACAGCTGATTTCTGAGGTTACAATCTACCATACTGTGATACCTTGAATAGCTGGTGCAGATGGAAGAACAAACATTTACACCTTATGGTCAAATCGCATTTGTGTCCTTGCATCTGGAAGCCATACCTGCAAACTATACAATTTAAGATGGGTTCTGAGGGTTGTAGTTCATCAACGTCAAGCCAATGAATGGCCAGAAATCCGATACAATGGCAGAGAATATGGAAAGAGGACAAGATTCTTCCTTAAGTGGGAATTACTAACTTGCGGGTCATGGCCTAGCATGAACCTGGCTAATGGATAGATGTATGCTAGTGTTTATTAGATACACAACAAGCTTGGCAGAAGTCCCCAATCTATAGAGATTCAGCAGACGGGATACTTAAAGGAAATTTCTACTTCACCTTAAGATTCATTCAATCCCTCGGGCCACTCATCAGCTAGAAGATAACAGTGGAAATACTAGTAACATTCCCGTTTTCATGCTATCATTCACCCTATGTTACCCCTTTCTCCCTCTCGGCCTTATTATTACCTATACCTCAAGGCAGAGAAGGAATTTAGGAAGTGAAGAACTATTTTCCATAGTAGAAGAGTGAAATCTGCTGATCACAGAGCACTCCTGGCATGCGTGAGCAGTCTTCATCCCTTGCTTCACCTGTCATTAGAAATTAAACACACATAGACGGCCATGACCTGCTGATGAGCGCCGGGCTTCAGCACAGACGTCTCGGAGATTTAACGGCTCACCTTCGGAAGCAATCAGCTCTAATTAGGGGCCAGATCTTTATTAAAGAGAACACTTTGAAGCCCGTGACCCCTGACAGACCACACATAACACTTGAAGTAGACACGGGGCTAACATTACGGAAATGTTATAATTAGGAAAGTGCTTACACTGCAATGATCTTGCTTCTCGCCCCTGAGGCCAATGACATTAACGGCTGAAGTAATGAAGATGGAGGAGATTTCTTAAGGGCGTCTGGCGCACTGATTTTTCACTCTACATTTTAATTCTAAGGGGAACTGTAGTATTTTTTTTTTTTTTTAACTATACAAATATACATATATGTGAAAGCGCATTTGTCTCAATCTTACCCTTCTGTTCAGTTCGCAGTTATATACACAAAACATTTATGGACACCTGACCATCTCACTTACAAGATCTTTATGAACATCTCATTGCAAAACCATGGGCATTAATATGGAGACTCCCCTCTCCCTTCTTTGGCCATTAATATGGAGTCAGCTATTCTTTTGGACACAGCAGCCTTAGCTCATCTAGGAAAAGGTGTATATTGGATTTGTGCCTATTAGTGAGCTCAGGTATTATTGTTGGAAGAGAAGACCTGGCTTACAATACGCCAGACTGGCGTACGCCAGTACCACGCCAGACTGGTCACACTATGTCCATATGAGCTTAGATATTGATGTTGGAGGAGAAGACCTGGCTTACAGTTCCAATTCATCCCAATGGTGTTCGGTAGGGATGAGGTCAGGGCTTTGTGTGGGACACTCGACATTCTCCACCACACCAGACTAGTCACACCATGTCCATGTGAGCTTAAGTATTGATGTAGGAGGAGAAGACCTGGCTTACAATTCCAGAATATCCCAATGGTGTTCGGTAGGGTTAAGGTCAGGGCTCTGTGTAGGACACTCGATGTTCTCCACCACACCAGACTGGTCACACCATGTCCATATGAGCTTAGGTATTGATGTAGGAGAAGACCTGGCTTACAATTCCAAATTATCCCAATGGTGTTTGGTACAGTTGAGGTCAGGGTCCTGCATAAGACAGAGTTCCTCCACCACACCAGGCTGGTCACACCATGTCTTTATCAGCTCAGGTACTGATGTAGATCACAATTTCAACTCATCCCAAAGGTGTTCAGTAGGGTTGAGGTTAGAGCTCTGGGTAGGACACACCAGATTGGAAACATCATGTATTTATGGGCCTGGATTTGTACACCGGACACAGTCATGGGGGAACAGAAAAAGATCTTTACCAAATTGTGACCAGAAGTCTGGAAGAACACAATTGTCTTTGTATGTTGCAGCATCAACAGTTTCCTATCGCTCAGAGTACCTCAATCACTAGAAGAGGGCACCACTAGGCTATATAGGTGAGATGGTCAGATGTGAAATAACTTTTTGGCCTTATAGTGACCAAAGACATGAGGTGAAAGGGAGAAGGCAGACAATATACCCAGACTGTAAATGCGTAAATGGGGAAGACTTTTGCTTTTACTGATTTCAACAGTTCAGTTTAGCTTTGCAAACCAATGTTTTAAGGACTGGGGGTAAATACACATGGCCCAGTTTAAAAGTCTAAAAGCTAAACAAATATATGGACTAAATGGAACTTTACAAACGCCTGACACTCTAATTTGTCAAAACGTATGAGATCTCTGATCCCCATGTGACCTAAAATGGCAAGATTAGGGGATACAGGTCACAGCCCTCCGAGCCCATCTGAAATAGTCCCATCTCACCGAAACAACCTAGATTTCTAATAGAACCTAAATTACAGTCTATTTCTGGAGGTGACTGACTTATCAAAGATCAAACTTAACACTGCTCTTGCTGGATGGCGTTGTATTTCTTTGTATTTTCAGCGCAGAATGCCATGGGTTGTGTTGTAACATTCACAATGTCGTGGAAACTATTGTGTAGCTCCAATTTTACATGAAAGAGCTCGTTTATAGAACAGAGCAAGAGAGAGATTGTGAAAAATATAAGCACAGATGGAAAATGTACAGATTTCACTATTGGATGGGAGGAGGAAGGGATGGATCTGTCAAAGTGTTCATGAGCTACTGATAGGAAAGCGAGAACAGAGTGAAAGATGCTGATTCCACTTTCACTGTTCAATCACAGGTTGGAGAAGGACTAAAAGTCATGTTACAGAACTGCATGAGTGAAAACTTGATTTTGTTAGACAAAGGCTGGGTTGTATGACAGAACTGTGTAAATCTTAGATCAGGGTGGAGAGAAACACAAATCCATTGACAGGGACAACAACTGCCCTTTGCCGTTTCCATCTCTGTATTTAGTTTTTTTGGCTGGAGTTTAGATGTATGTAATATGTGACAACTCACTTCATTAAGTCAATGGAGGTAAAGCAAAATGTAGTAATTTGGGAGAGTTTTCCTACCTCTCCACTCATTTGGATGAATGCTCTAATGCCAGGTGGCAGCCATCTGTTTCATGCCATGAGACATTGTTACGCATAGTTACATATTAGGTTAGGTTGAAAAAAGACACAAGTCCATAGGGTCCCTGCTGTACTTTTACCATTGGGGTCAATCACCATCTACATATAACAAGAGATTCTCACAGATCCAGTGCAGCACACAGCCACCTACCTGTCTGGCATCTAAATGGGTAATTGTGCAGGTAAAGCAGTCAGCATCTGTCTCCAATCTATCCAATCACAATTCTAGCAACCATTTTTTTTAATAAAATGACGCATGACACCAAGGGGTGGAGCCTCTAAATTTGGGAAATATCAGTTAGCTGTGGCCAATCAGCTGGCTGGCTAAAAACGGCCACAACAACAGTTTCCATTTGCGGAGCAGTATGTCATCTATGGTAGAACACACTTTGTGAAGAACAGGTTAAGAGACTGACTCCACAAAGATGTAACAAGGAGAAACTGCACGCTCCATTTCAGATTTGGCAGGTAACCAGCCGTCTGGAAGGACTCTTCATAAATTTCTCTTGCTTTTAAGGATGCAATCATAATTCATAAAGGAACACAGACTTCTCTGCGATCGTATGCTGTAAAGAATACAAAGCGCGGTGGGAGCCCTGGATCTTTTTAGGCTGCATGTGGTCTCTGGCTAACGCCATATAAGTCCTATTTATAAAAATAGGCAAAAACGTATAATTTTTAACTGATCACACAACACATTATTTGATATTTAAACAAGGAAAATGCAGCTTAAAGTCCTTCAATATGGTACTTGCATTAGTTTTCTACAAACTATCCTATCAGCCTTACCAGTGACCTTCTGTGAACTACACAGCACCTTCCTCCAATGTTATGGAGAAGAGTAGAAAGAGAAGTGTTCATAGTCAGGTGAACAATCTAAGGTGACAATATTGTTCAATTATAAATACGGTACAGTGAGTGTGCATTGTCACCATACTGTCCCATAGACAGCCCTATTTCTTTTGTTTAATACCGAGGATGTCCACAATCACCTACCTGAGGACCAGGAGTGGCCGTTTGTCTGCTCTTCTCGTCTCGCTGAGGAAACAAAGATTTAAGGAGTTTGGGCATTTGAGGCACTAAGGATTTCACAGGGGTCAAGTAGGTTGATGCCATGTTGTCTTGGCCTGCCAAGGCAAATCAGAAAAATGTCAAAGCAAGTGCTGGGAATGTTCTTTGAAGTTATAATTTAAGTTTTAAGTACTTTAAGCTGATCTTTGGATTCCTCCTATACAAACCCATACCCCCCTCTCTTTCACTCACTTTTATTATCATTATTATTAAACAGGATTTATATAGCGCCAACATATTACACTTTCCAAATGATCTCTAGCATTGCAAAAAAATGTAAATGCCTTTTCATACTTACCTGACAATACAGTCACATGACATCACAAAACATGGTTTTCTAGCAGTTAGGTCTTTATAGTGGGTTTGCAGCAGTGACGTAAGACTAATCATCAGGAAACAGCTGGTGCAGGCACACCTGGACTGTGGCATTAATGGCCTTCCAGTATTTGCCAGGAGCCCAGTAACATTTTCAAGATGCCCATAACAACTACATTTATGAAATTGCTACTTACTGACACTTATCATGATTTAGTAATTTCTTATAGCCTTTTGTGAATAAAGTGTGGTAGCTTCTCTAAAGTTACAACACTTCTGGGGCTGTTGGAGGTTTTCTGTAGCCTAAACTGCTCCCTCCTCCACCCCCAGCCTGGACTTCACCAGGAAGGTTGCATGGCAGAATCGCTTAATATCACAGTCGGCACTTATGAGGAGTGAGAGTTCGACCCTTGGTCAGGTTTTGATTTCTCTGCTTGCACTTAGAAACGCACACTCTCAATCAGGTAAGGCAACTTACCTTGATCCTGGGACGGGCTATGTGAAGGGGGAACTGGGCTTGAGCGTCGGGGTGATATGCCCCTGCGGCTGGAGTTGGGCGAGGATTGGGAAACATCCTGCTGGCTCTCCCATCGACCCTGATGGAAATAAAAAAGAGAGAAGTGTTTCAGTTCTTTCCAAGAGTCAATACTACAAGACTTTTAAATTCTAATGCACCTAAGTGGTACAACATGAACCTGATAGACCTTGCAGTCTCCGTACAAATCTGAAGGGTTATATAAATGGGGTAGGAAATAAAGTGAAGCAGTGTATCAGAAGTGCAGGTAAAACTTGAAATAATTGCACTGATTGAAGTGAATAGATCACACCATACTGCCAGGTAACAACTCAGGTCACAGTACAAATGCAAAGCTATCCCAGTTGCAAAAGGAAAACATGTGCAATGGTGGAAAACCCTATAAAAGACAATCAGAAACCAGGGGTGAAAAGTTCCAATTCTCGTCCAGGTCAAAGTATATCAAATAGTGAGTGTAAGCTTCATCCCCATATAGCATGCTCGATTCTTTGCATCTTTACTATGACCTGGACCAGGTGATATGCTCTGATCAAGCAAGCACTTCTCCACCGGAGCCAATGCTTACACACTGAATAAATGAATGTGAGCTTTTATTCATTTAGGGAGTAAGTGTTGTCCTTTAGAGCAAGCTAGGGGTGGGTAAGCAAGGTATGGGGGCTGTGTTTCCCCCCCATTAGCTGCTCCTTATGAATTCAGGCAAAGGGTATGTGTGGCATCAGCTGGGTTGAAGATGGAGCTGTGCTTTAAGGTTTAAGGGCGAGTGATATACAAGTATTCCTCACTTACCGACGGCTCGTACTTACGACCGGCACTCTGACAGGTACATCATGCAAGGACTGTACAGTGTACAGCAGCATGGCTTCTCCCCTTGACCCTATTTAGCTCCATTCTCCGCCCCGAGTAGGGATTCTCCTTAATCGGGGTCCGCAGGCTGTCGGTGAACCCGTCACTGATGCATGCTGCAAGCACACAGCTCTGCAGACCGGCTCTTTACCACGTTCCCCATTTTGTTTAATGACCAGGTCATTGGAACAGAACCTGGTCATTATGTATGTATGTAAAATTGTAACAGAGGGTGATCTTCCTAGCACAGGAAGTAAACTTCATAAGGGATTTACATATATCAAGCATTGAGCCAATTGAAATAGGTATTGTTTGCAGTAAAATTTAAATTTGATTGTTTGAGTATACCAATCTGCTCACCGGTCATGTCAGCAGTTTATGATATATACAGCCCAACAGCAAAGGCGGTGCTACTGCCAATTGCAAAATGCATGTCATTCTGCAACAGGATAGGTTACTGGCAGGTATGGAACTTTTCAACGGATTTAAAAAAACATTTGCATGGGAAAATGCACTTAGTAAGATGATGATGATGCCAAACAGAATAGATTTGGGGTTTATAAATACTACACACATAGATATAGCACACGTACTGGGGATCAGTTACATTTCTGAGAGAGTTGTAGCTGCTCAGACAATACAAGTTCTCGAAACCATAGACTTTTCGTTTAGCCATTGTGTCTCATTTTAAACTGCATTATCTATTCCAACAGCCCTGTTCACCTTGGGGACGGGCCCGCCGCTCCTGTGCGTCAAACAAATCTCCTAATCGCTCCCAGTGACAGGACAAATTGCCAGTTTAAAAAGGGAGAAAAACGTTAGAAGGAGCCTGGCTGT
The DNA here is from genome assembly GCF_032062135.1 of Pyxicephalus adspersus. Classification (NCBI taxonomy): domain Eukaryota; kingdom Metazoa; phylum Chordata; class Amphibia; order Anura; family Pyxicephalidae; genus Pyxicephalus; species Pyxicephalus adspersus. The sequence goes on from NC_092861.1 coordinate 2,611,828, forward strand.
AGCCAATCTCTCTCCCCTCTCTTGTTAGAGGACAGAATGGTTTACTGTCATAATAAAATTTATGCAGTAAATTCCATTTAGAAATGCACCCCTGGGATGAGAAATACATGTTCTTCTGAGCAAAATGTTCCTGCAAGGAACGGAGTCTTGAAAGCGGGTCTGAGAGGAGATGTGGGCATAATGAGAAGGAGGAGAATGCTGCACTCAAGGAGATATTTGGACAGCATTAGCTGTGAGGAGAAGGAGAACATAAAACAGGAAAAGTAACTACAGCCAGCAATGTATTTTTAGGCTGCGCATTGTTAAATCAGGCACCCCGCTGTGCGGATACACATAATGTGCCTTTGTTGGCATAGAAAACAAAATGTGTTTTTGTTGGAGATGCTAAAACAGTGTCACCTTTGACAACATAATAACTGTATGAGAAAGTTGTGGGAAAAAGTTTGGGTACCCTGCTAAGTGAAAAGACTCTTTGTGTTGATATTCTACGGGGCAAAAAAAAGCAAACATAACATCCCCACAAAACTGTTATTGCAATGTTTTTTTTAACATTTATTAGTTTATCGACTTCTTGGAATTTAGCACAAATCAGATAAAGGTTCTTTCATAGGTTTTAAAAATGAAGGAAGGATTACATTTCTATTACATTTGTGCATTGGACGCTCAAATAGTTATAGGCTGAACGAGTAGTGATAAAGCTTAAACACAAGACCTCACTGACCTCTATAGCTGCAGACATCACGGATCAATTCAGCCCTAGAAAAGAAACTTTAACTTGTTTGGCAACCTATTGCACCCCGCCAAGACCCCGCCAATGAACTAATCCTGAGCTACGACACTTCCTGTTTGCACGTGTGACATTGCTGTGCTTTCCAGCAAATATGAGAGCCTGAAATCCCACCAGAATTTACTTTAGCCTATAGCAAGAGTGTATTTTTACAGGAATTCGTTCAGTGCCGGCAATCACAGAGGAAGGTAGGATGTGTCAGGTATACTGGCAACAAACGCTAAGTTTTGACAGCTCAAAGGTTTTTACTGCAGTAGGGGCATCCCGAGTCCCTTTCTGCAATACAAACCTGCCTGGTCACAAATTGTAAAGTATATGAAAAAAACATTGAATGTCTGTTGCATGGCCACAGGTTTTCAATAAGAGATCCTTTAAGTGTATATATAGCAGCCAAATATCTATGATCTGAATTAGTATGGGCCCCATAAAAGTCTAAGCAAGCTGGAAATACTGTAGAGGCATCAAGTTTGAAGCCAACAGACTGACTCGCTAAATAATGTATAACACAGTTATAGTTTGGTCATTTTTGCATCAAGCGGAACAGGAAATACTGTGTGGGTGGAAGAAAAATGGCATGGTAGGTATGAACAAATATCTATAAAATTACAATGCAGTGATCCAGAGCAATTGTGGTAAACAGTGGTTCTTAACCAGGGTTCCTCCAGAGTTTGGTTAGGGGTTCCTCGAGCAATGAGCAGTCAGACTAAGTAACACCAATGATCTTTTTGGCTATCTGTAAGGGTGGGAGCCTTCCCAATGGCGAGCAATGTAGGAGACATTCTTCCTAATGACCCCACATTATTGTAATCTAAGCTGTGGATATAGTAATTCCCTAGTACCCGAGAATGATTTCATGGGTTCCGCTATGGTAAAAAAAAATCTAAAATGTCTTTGCACAAAGTAGCATTTGCAGTACTTTTCGCTGGAGATACCGGAATTCTTGAAGTCCATTAGCAGCGCTGTCCACAGACTTCGGGCCATTTAGCAGTTATAATTCTTAGGTGCTCAGAAACTTTTGATCATTCATTTTATAATGTCATATTTAAACAAAAGTCTAGCATAAATGTCATTTGCACAACAGCATTTCCAAGGTCATCTGCAGCCATAATAGTGGTGGACTGCAGCACAAATCCGCTGCCTTTAAATATCACAAGGAATGAAACATCAAACAACCTTGATGAAATGATTTATATTATTCACAGCTGAAAACATTTCTGCCCACATTTCCTGCAGACCTTTCACCCCCCCTATACTGAACACTGGAGGCTCATGGAGGGCCCCATCTAGTGGCCAAGGGTAAGAAGGACAGTGAAGACCGTACGACCCAACGGAGAGAGCTGCAGACAGCCTGCAGCAGACTATTTGAATGATTGACTACCTGTCTTCAGCGCCGCAATGATAAATGATTTCATAGTGAGATAAATTCCGCCTTTCCTGTAACAGTATCGACGAAGGAACTTCAGTAGAGGGTCGGGAAAGACAAAATGCGAGCATTTCTTCTGAAGAGCTTGATTTTTTTCCCTTTCTGTGCCAATCTGTTCATTGATTTTTGGAACAAACTCTGAATCTGCACAATTATTAAAGGGTTAGTCCATCCGACACGGACAATACAGTACTGGATAGATGACAGCAAAATAATCCCATCAGAAATGGAGCTCACTCTGCTATTAGTTGGTCTCAATATTCCTGTTCCTAATTGTATATACATATATAATATTTGTGATGACCAGGCAAACAAATAAAGGGAGAAAGTGTATATAGGGGAGCTGTTTTACTTGTATTGTGTCTATTCAGGTGTGAATACTTACACAGTCCTTGATGGGAAGAAATAAAGGACAAGCAAAATAACAACGGTGGTGTAAGGGGCATTTATGAACATTGAACTAATAACCAGCACCCCATACACCCCTATTATTGGCTTTACCTCTGAAGCATTCTTGGTAGTGAAGTAGTCCACTCCACTGCCACTCACAGTTTGGATGCTGTGCAGTGTCCCACTGTCACTACTAAGCTGCTCATTGTTCTCCTTGCTGGAGAGAAAGCTGTACCTGACAACCTTAAGTGCAAGGATCTCCCTGTTTCCGTTCTGCAAATCTGTGATTCTTTCACCTTTCCTGCTGATAATCCACCTCCAGCCATTATGGGGGCAGCTCTGACATGTGCAACCAAAGCCTTACCAAGAAGGCCTCCAATGAGGTACAAGGCATGGTAAGTCAGTAATGAGGTAAAGAACGGCTTCAGAGAGACCATGAGCAGCACTGGTGACTAGTCCTTTACCCCCTGCTGTTTTTGTTTTCTTTCAGATAAGCCATCTAGACAGAAATATGAACCCCCAACTACAGAACAAATGTTAATAAAGAAAGTTAAGATTCTAATGGATGGGTTTCTATTTTGAAGAATGTTGGGATGACACTCCAGGATTTCCAGGCTCATGGGTAATGATGCCACTGTATTCCAACCAACATTTGTCAAGGGAGATGCTGATTGTCCAAGAACATGATGAGAAGTATAAAAGTTTGTGAAAGCCCAGTTCTAGATACAACATTATAGAACAAGGTAAATGTGGCCAATAGTCCGTAGCTATACCATTATTATTACTAATAAACAAGATTTATATAGCGCCAACATATTACACAGCGCTGTAAATTAAATAGGGGTTGCAAATGACAGACAGATACAGAGGACACAGGAGGAGGAGAAGACCCTGCCCAAAGAGCTTACAATCTAAGAGGTGGGGGAAGTATCACACAATAGGAGGGGGATATGGAATGGTGGGAAGTAGTGATGGTTTAGGAGACAGAAGATGGGTAGTTAAGGTTAAAGCGTTGGGTTTTGAGGGCTCTTTGAAATATGCAAAAAGTAGGAACAAGCCGAATAGGATGAGGAAGACTATTCCAGAGAGTCGGGGCAGCTCTAGAAAAGTCTTGGAGCCGTGCGTGTGATGAGGTTATGAGTGAGGAAGTCATTAGTAGGTCATTTGAGGAGCAAAGAGACTGGCTAGGGGGGTATTTTTCTATAAGGGCAGAAAGGTAAGTGGGACAAGAACTGTGGAGGGATTTGGGTATCAGGTTGGTGGTACAAGAACTGTGGAGGGATTTGAAGGCAAAGCAGAGGAAGTGATTCAGATACATGAAAACCGTACAATGATGGAAATGAGAGTCACATGCATGCACATACCACGGTGACATTTGTTTCATTTTCCCTGTTTACAGAGAGTTGCTCAGCACAATACAGGTCTAGAAAGAAATTAATTTCTCCAAACTCTTACCCGGTTATTGGCCAGGCTCTGATGACCTCCCAGGTCCTGTCGGCTGCCTGATAGCTAGAAGGAGAAAATGTAAAAGTCACTAAATATCATTTAAGGATGGATTTCCAGCACTGAATTCTGCAGACACACAACCTTTGGCACTCAAAGCAACACTTTCCTGTTACAAAGACTTCATTTACACCTAACCTGGGAGACCTATAAAAGCATGTCAGGAGTTCTATGATTGCCAGACTTGTATACACTTTGAAGGAAACCTGTCACAGGTAGTAAAGTCACAGTTTTTCCTCCAAAAATGAGGCTGTCACCTTGTCATCTTGTGTTCAATGCATTCTGATCATGAAAGCTGCGAAAACACATATTATCCAAATACAAGAGCCATATGGATGCTTACTTGAAACTAGGTATATTGTATATTGTTTCCATATTTGGGCAAAACTTAGGTAATGAAACATTACCTCCGAGCAGTAGTCTTCTAATATCATTATTACACAGTATTTATATAGCGCCGACATATTAACACTGTATAAGGTCCAATATATATGTCACTAGCTGTCCCTCAAAGGAGCTCACAATGTCCATACCATGGTCATATATCACTACCACAGTCTAAGGTCAATTTGCAATTTGGGGGAAGTCAACTAACCTAACTGCATGTTTTTGGGATGTGGGAGGAAACCGGAGTATCCAGGGGAAACCCACACAAACACAGGGAGAACCTGCAAACTCCATGCAGATAGTGTCCTGGCCGAGATTCCAACCTGGGACCCAGCGCTGCAAAGGCCAGAGTGCTAACCACTAAGCCACCATGCCGCCCTGTCTGGTGTGCACCCTTTTCTATTGCAAAGTGACTGGTCTTGTCTCCTCCCCCTATGGTCCTCTGCAGGGAGCCTTTGGTGAAGCTGATGGGCGCTCCCTGCACCGGCTACATGCAGCAACACCAATTTTGCAAGATGGGTTCGCAACAGCAAACATAGCCTGTGGCATCCTAACGTTTGACCTAATCCCTCACAATGGGCCTTGATTTCTTAAAGCCCTCCAAGACTGGTGAAGATAGACTATCATGGGAGAACCTGGGTGATCCAGATCCAACAATCATTTTCTATTAGTTGGCAAAATGTTTTCAATCCATTCCAAGTTTCTTGGATCACCCACATTCTCCTATAATAGTCTATAATCTCCAGTCTTGGGAAGCTTTAAAAAATTAGGATTAAATTTATAATCGCGGTAGCTATTAACCAATAAATATAAATGAAAGTTTTTGATCCTAGAGTTTACTGTTAAGTCTGAATTTGAATGTTTGGAGCAGGGCTGATTCAATGTCCTGCAATAAACATATCACAAGGACAGCCGGTTGCTCAGCATTTTCTTAGGAGTGCCAGCAGTGATCAAAGAGAAATGAACATATGCTTCAGAAACTTTCTTCAATTGTCTTCTAACGCAGGAGCTCACACTCGATCCACCGACACCCCCTGCACTTCCCATTCCTCCAATGATGGCGTAGAGATGTTTTTTTTATTAGAGTAGAACCATATGTCATTCTTTCACAGGGGCCAGCTTTGAAGAGAAATGCATTCCAAACCGAAGTGTCTTTCCTGGGATAGTAACTTGATGCTTCCAGGGATTTCCATACTTCATAAAGATCTAATGATACGCCACAAACAGGGCCCACAGAACCTTCAGCCATATCATTGGAAACATTTTACATAAAAAGTTTCATGCTGCCCGAGTGGCTTCCATTAAATGTAGAAAATTAAAAGCGTCGGTTAGTTTGTGATATGATAATGAGTGCATTGAATAGAATTATTCCATCTCTGCCACTGCAAATGTCAGTGATGGATACAATATGAGGACAAGGACTATATGAGCCATAGTCTACAAAGACACACAAAAAGATTGGCCTGTTCAGGACAATGTGGTTTGCAGCCAGCTCCGTTATAAACATCATCCAACATGTTTACATTTTTGTTTTTTTAATCTTTTCATTATAGAAAGCTGTAATGTACTGTGTGTGTTTTGACATCCTTTTCCTATGGCTAGAGTTATGTTTTATTAGCAGTTTGTTATACAGGTTTGTAAGGCATCTAGGATACCCTCAGCTCCTCCATATCCAATAATCAACGTTGGGCACCTAATACCCAGTGGCTCCTCCATCAGTTGTCCTTTTTTGGACCATTTTTGGTATGTGCTACCCACGAAATACTGAGATCCCTCACAAGACTGGACTTGTGCAGATTGCAGTTAATCTGCTTGCACATTACCTTCAACAACTGCTGCCCAAAATATTCCATCCCATAGGGTCCATTGTAACTAAATTATCAATGTTATGTTATTCTCTGTAGCAGCCAACAATAAAAATGATGATAATACATGTTGTAACACAGTGATGAGTATACCTGTGTTACTAGGAAAAGTGCTAGATGAGACAGTGATTTCTCAGGTATTACTAAAGAGATGAAACCAGCAGCCAGTGGTGTTGGCATTCATTATCGTTTTACCTTTTCTATAGTAAAAAAATTATTGTGGTGTTTATAATATATATCTTTTTCTATGCAGGGAACCCCTAAATATCTGGAATGGTTGATGATGGTTGCAAGTTTCATTTAGAGCTCCTGGACTGGACTACAGGAATTTTGGAATTATAAGAAGAAAATAAAAGAAGAAAAAAAGAATTATACATTTAAAAACCCCACAATAACAACAATAGATAGATTCTACTTACTCTGTGGACATTCGGTGAACTTAAACTCCTTCGATGTAGCTTCCCTTTGCCTAATTGCTCTTTCACTGCCACCTCCTGGAAGGGTAAACAGACAAAATTAAAGATAGAAATAAGGTCAGATGCCTTATAAAATACAATAGGATCACATCAGCATATTTCAGTCAAAGTTTGGTATAACACTAAAGCTACGTACACACGTCCAATAGTTCTTGGCCGATATCGGCTGAGAATCTGGCGCATGTACAGCGCCCATCGCCCGAACGACCGTCCTGGCAGATCCACGGACGATAAACGATCCTAATGCAAGAGAAGGGGGAGAGTGCACAGCAGGGTGCCACTACGTCGTTCTCCCCGTCCCCTCTGTATACAGCAGAATGGCGATGTATGTACAGCACTCCTTGATGCATCGTGCAATCCTTAGTCATTGGAAAGGATAGTGAAAGATCCTTTCCAATGACTATAATTGCACGTGTGTATGCAACTTAAACTAAAAAGCATGAAATTTAATGGGTTTTACCAAGTTTTTGCAGGAACTCACTAAAGCTTTGCACACACAAAAGATAATTGACACCCATAACAATCAATTTTGATTGTCTTGTTAAAAATTGTATGTACTGGAGTACATTTGATCACTGAACAACCACCACTAAAGGGGAAGATGCAGCAGAATATCTCCTGCACATGTGGAGTGTTCCCCTCGGAAACCAATACAAAAAAATTGTTTCCAGTGGCAGAAATCAGACAGGTGTACATAAGTTTAGCATTTATTATCTGCAAAGCTTTGCCTAATCATCTACCAGCAATTTGCTTGCACCTCCAGCCAGTATACCTAATATGATATGTTTATAATACTATATAAATAGGGACTAGGGATAAGATACTATATAAATACAGTCCCTAAATAGAGACTGAGGGAACATTGGCAAAGTTTTGATAACATGGAAGGTCATGGTGAGGGTCTGGGGTTCTGTCAAGGTCTGTGTATACTGTATTCCAGGGTATGGGCAAGCTATGAGGGAGATGTGACCTATGCCCCTTCCTTCCATGTAACAGCACTATGGCTTGGCATTTGACGGCTTAGGCACCAAGTGTTGTCACACGGGGCAGAGAAAGGAGACCTGGTTTTTGTATTTGCTTCCCACAGTGTCCCAAGCATCAGATGATTGACAGGAAGAGGTGTAAGGCGAAAAAATCAATTTCTTTGCCCTGCAATGCCAATACCTCAACATACGGGTTAGATGTAGGGGAACCATCAGATTCAAGCTTGAGATTTAGGCGATAGGTTAACTTGTGTTACATTATGGATATTCTACACATGAAGATGGCACCATTATGGGGTCTTTACATTTATTTAGATCGCATAATACCTGGAAAGAAAAATAATAAATCTTGTTTTTGTGAGCTCCAGTGTAGTTGTTTTAATGAAGGGGTATGTAGAAGTGTCTACCATAAGAAGGTAAATGGTGCACGCCTGATCTTTAGATTTGTATGAGCTTGTTAGGTATCACGTGAGAGCAGCACGGTGGCTCAGTGGTTAGCACACCGGCTTTTGCAGCACTGGGTCTCAGATTGGAATCTCGGCCAGGACTCTATCTGCATGGAGTTTGCAGGTTCCCCCCATGTTTGTGTGGGTTTCCTCTGAATACTCCGGTTTCCTCCCACATTCCAAAAACAAGCAGTTAGGGTAACTGGCTTTCCACTAAAAATTGCCCTTAGACTGTGGTAATGACATATGACCATGGTAGGAACATTAGATTGTGAGCTCCTCTGCGGGACAGCTAGTGACATGGTTATGGACTTTGTACAGCGCTGTCTAATATGTTGGCGCTCTATAAATACGGTGTGGTAATAATAATCACATTCCAAAACCACAGCCAGTATTTTATGGATGGTCTTGCTTACGGATCTAACAACCTTTACAATTCTGGAAGAGCCTTTCACAAGATTTGGGAGGCTATCTATGGGAATTCATGGCTGTTAGGTAGGTTGTGATAATGGATAAGACGACCTGACTTGCAATAGGCATTGCAAATTGTCCCAAAGGTGGGCTAAGAAGAGTAAAGATGTAAGTTATTGTCAGGAATATGTACAGGCAACCTGAGGTTTTCCACATCACACTCCTCAAACCATGTCAATATGGAGCTGGCTTTGTCCACAGGGGCACAATCATGGTGAAACAGAAAAGAGCCTTTACCCAACTGGTGGCGCCAAGTTGGTATGGATGTTGTAGTGTTAGCAGTACTCTTCACTGGAAACACATAAGGTAATAATTTGTAAGGGATAATTTGTATTATATTGTATTATTTGGGATGTCCACCCATTTCTCTCCATATAGTAAGTGTGATTGCTCTGGTATAGGACAGAGCAATGGCCATCATAGATTGCTCATTGGTAATCCTTGGCACATTTAGCAAATAGGAAATAGCGAACACTATTTAAACAGCTTGCTTTAAATTTCTCTATTAGGATCCCATTGTTTTTTGGAGTCCAGTCATCAGCTCATTGCGAGTCACGGACCGGGCCACGTGTCTGCAATTAGTTGAGAATCGGGCCACATGTTAATGGCTGCTCAGTTGTCAGGCAGGCCGGAGATGAGACAAGTATCATTGTGATCTCGGCAGGACGCCAGCTCTGACTCAAGCCTGGATGTAAAATGTTGCTTCCTGNTGCAGGTTAAAAGGAGGAAATGCCCTTTATGTGGATATAAAAAGTAATGAATACATTTTCACAGCAGGTGAGGGGGAGAGAAGCTGGGATCCTGGGCTTTGGCTGCAAAGCGATATTATAAAACTGCTTACGTTTCAGGCACCTCACAAGATCCAATAAAAAGGACTGGGTTTTTCTAGACTGGTTTATTTTAACATTTAAACCTAAATAAGCAATGTTTGACTAGGTAAAGGTCATCTTATGTTAAAACTGACATTTCGGATGTGCATGGTCACTGGCAAGATGAATCTTTGGTGAATGGCAATTTCAATCTTTAGGGTGGTAGAGCCAAGTGCAAACAATATACACTTCAAATTAAAGTGCATTCAATGCATGCTTAAATGGAAAGGTGCATATCTAGCAATTATGCATAGAAGGGGCAGGCTGATGGCTCAGTGGTTAGCAATCCGGCCTTTGAAGGTGTCAGGTTGGAATCTCGGCCAGGACACTATTTGCATGGAGTTTGCAGGTTCCCTGTGTTTGGCGTGGGTTTCCTCCGGGTACTCCGGTTTTCTCCCACATACCAAAAACATGCAGTTAGGTTAATTGGCTTCCCCCCAGAATTACCCTTAGACTGTGGTAAAGACATATTGCTATGGTAGGGACATTAGATTGTGAGCTCCTTTGACAGAGAGCTAGTGACATGACTATGGACTTTGTACAGCGCTGCGTAATATGTCAGCAAAAGACAGAAACTGTGTAGTAATAATAATAAAGGGTGCCAAGAACTACAAATCTATCTGCAAAGACATAGGGACAGGTGAGTATCGCAGGGTTTGGCTTTAAGGATCATTTGCAAATTACTCAATTAATCCATTTGCAGCAATGCAGGTTTAGGTTTTCAATGGATGAACAGCATTGTCGCTTTGTCACAGAAAGAGGACACAAATCATAAGTGTTACCTGTCAGACTGCACCTTATAGAAATCCCCGTCCCCTGCACATTATAGAAAAGTTCACACAAAGCATCTAATATGATCTTTAGAGCTTTATTATGTTCATATCTACATGGAAGATCGAGGTTTGTAAAATGTCAGCATCTAGTACAATGTACAACACAGATACCCAACATTTGTTGTCACATTTAATAGGGGACAAACATATGTTACTTTGTATACACAGTGATTATATATATATATATATATATATATATAGAAATGTAATCGTCACATAGTATTGAAAAAGAAAAATGTGCAAACATACAGGTTATTTTGTAGAAAGTCGTTTTAGATGTTTCAAACCAGACTTCGAGCAATGAAAAGGAAAGGGTTGAGCAAAACAGAATGTTGCAGTCTTCTATTATTTCTTTATTTGCCCCCTAAAGTTCCCTAAACTGATATCTGGGGTTAGGGGCTGTGTCATCTGATGACTTAGTATGAGGTAGTTATAGCAGAGACACGATGGACATAAAGAACTGGAACAGCTATGGAGTGAATTATGTCCTTTGAAATCCCGGATTTATTTATTGTAAACATATGAATGCTTGCAAGGATTTATCCTTCAATGTGGACATACTCACCAATAAATGAGAGCAATGCTGAACCCAGAATTTTTTTTAGGATGGGTGAGAAGAAGCTGTAGGTGGTGGCAAACCCAAAAACTGCGGGGTGGTTACTGAAACTTGCCGGGTGGTGCACCCAGCTAAAAGAGGCCGGGGGAGAACACTGGAGAGTTATAAACACCAAAATACGTGTGCATGACGTGTCCAAATATAATTAATCACAACAGTTTAGTTTTGGTTATTTAGGACACCTTAATACAGTAAATAACATTCATGAAATGTATAAGGAGCAATGGCAATGTTAGAAGAAAATAATCAAAGTGCGTTCCCTATGATTAAACTATGAAATTACATTAAATTTATGTAAATGAATGGACGGAGCAACGGGTTTAGGAAGACAAACATAAAAAAAAAAGTTTATGTCTATCATTAGCAACAACAACTTATAGCAATATCCTAACTCTACAAATAGGGAGATTATTGCAGGTTAGCATCAGTATTATAGGTCATTACAGTACAGGAATTCTTTTTAAAAATAGAAAAATGAAGGAGAAAGTCCGATTGCATCCTACAGGTCTTTACTGATCAGCTTCACCTTCAATCTTCAGCTTTCAAGCCCCCCATAAATGATAACTTTGTCTATTTTATATAAACCGGTTTGCCTTTTTTCACAGAAAATACTTTGGAAAAAAGTCTATGGAGACTCCAGGAAATTCACACAGCAAATCCAAAATTTGCTGCCGATTGATGCCTGCACACCTACTAATAATGACCCACGTCAGGATCCATTGATTGATGAGATCAAATATCTTTTTTGTTCAGAGTTCCGGAAAAAGGTTCTGTAGCAAAAGATCAATTCTGCTCAAGCCGTCCAGTGCGATCGAACAGACGAATTCTTCAGTCAGGAGTTCTTTGTATTCGGCATTTGAGCACCGAACTGCTCAATCATTGCTCAGAAACAGGTCGGCTTGCTCTGACCAATAAGCTTTGTACTCGTCAATGGCTCGTAGGGGGCTGCTGCTGCGTGGTGCCAAAAGGGAGTTCAATTGCGGGATCTTTAAATCGTCCCAGCTTTGCTGGAACAATACGGATGGAGCGGACGCCCTTCTGTTCAGTTCCCATTTGACAGGGGGTAAGTCATAGTGCTGTTTTGAGCTACGTCTGGGCTGTGTCTTCTCTTTCAAGGCCCCAGACTTGCCTTCATCCAAGCGACATGGATAGCGATATCCTCTGCCTATAGGGCAGAACGCCTGCAGGAGAGGTGGAGTGAAAAGCGTTAAAGAGATCCTCCAGAATACTGTTAAGCTTTTCCCACAAACTCACAGAGGAATGCAGGTGGATTATGGCCTTCAGCTCATTAACTACAATGGAAAAAAAGAAGGGCTGTCTGAAGGTTGAACCTTTATCTGTGACCATGCTGAATTGGGCAACTGAATAAGTGTCTAGGTCAGCAAAGGCCCTAAAATCCAAATTGTGTCAGCATTGGTTGTTTTCAGACAAGGACTATGACTGCAGGAAGCCCTCAGGTTGAAGTTAATGAGCTGTAAGTCATTTTAATGTGCCCTCTGTAGGTGGAACAAGTTTAACCCTTTCCTGGAGAACCCCTATAACTTTTCCTGACACCCTAATGTATATATAAGAAAAAAAACGATAAAAGAGAAACAGACTATTCTGGTAACGATTAAAAGATAGATCTGAGGCAGAATCCTACAACACATTCCTGGGGTGTTGGGCGGACGAGTACCAACGCAAAATTTTATTGGCATAAGGGGAAAATGTTTGACAGAAGAACTTTTGGGCTTGGGTCCAACACTTTGAGACTCCGCAGAAGCATTTCTTTTTCAGCTTTATACATGTGCATGAAATATGTGTACCCCGACGTGTGAACCAGTGAAGACAAACAGCTGTGAGCTATGGAGTGCTGTTATTAAAATAAACATACCAAGCTTTGCGTACGGCAGGAAAGTTGGTGCAATGATGTGTGTGCTTTAATAAAGAGTTCACATTTGGAAATAGTCCTAAATCTGACTATGAGGCAAAAAGCTAAATATGCAGATACAATTGCACCTAGGATTGCGGTTTTACCTACCAAGGGATTTGTATTTTTGTCCATTCATTTCTCAGATTTGCATTGCCATCCAACACAGCTCTGTTTCTTTAATAATTGCTGGGTGAGCGAAACTGCTAAGATACTATTGAAAGGGGGAAGCTTGGTGAGATAAAATGCTTATTGCTGCTGGGTTGGGGGGAACAGAACAAGCTGAGCTCCGAACAGTAAACTGCAACTAGTTCCTTCTGTAAAACTTTGAGGGTGAATTGTTTCACAGTATCTGCAAGCTACAGAGTTCATTGAGGGCTTCTTTGCAAGCAAACTGCTTGTATAGTTTGCAGACAAGTTCTACATTTACCTGGCTGACAGTTCATGGCTGGAGTGCACACTTTAGGAAAGGACTAACTGTATGCCTAATGTTACGTATACAAGTTAGGTGATTCTCGTCCGATTATCGCTTCAGGGTACACGAGTCATATTCTCGTCCGACGTCACTCATGGATCCATCCTGGCAAATGCATGAATGATCATAATACAAGTGAAGGGGAGAGAAAGCGCAATGGGGGGTGCTGCTTGCTCGTTCTCCCCCCAGCCCTCTCTATAGAGAACAGCGCTGTATGTACATAGCTCGTTCTTGCATCTTTTAGTCTTTTGTTATTGGAAAGGATCGGGAAAGATCCTTTCCAACGACAAAAACCCAACGTGTCTACATAGCCTAACTCCTTATCGTGGTATAGTCGGGATAGCAATGAAAAAGAATGGTTTGTTAGCACTTGTAACATCACAGGAAGCATACGCAGCCAGCATTATAAAGTGTGTGAGAACTGGGTAGGCATGGGCTTGGTAAAGCTATCAGAGAAGGCAAGTATGTCAAATTATTCTTACACTGGGACCCTTTATGATTAATTCAATAGGACCCTGTAATGACATTGCATTATTATAAACTGGCAAATGTATAGATAGCTGAATAAGAAATACAAAAACTGACCTGACGCAGTCGATCCAGGGTGAGAATGTTCTCTACAGCCAGGACACTCCGCAGATACTTCTCAATGTACGCTTCAGAATCCGCAGAACCGGGAGCTTCTGCATTTGCTGCCAAGCGTGCCAGGGCTTCTCTGTCTTCCGAACTTTGAGAGTCCTTAGGGTAAATAACAACATTACATGAAAATCCAGACTGGGGGCAATACCATTATCAACTCCATGTATTTTAAGGCTCTGTTAAGGTAGGGCACACATATGTCATGCACTATTGAACTATGAAAATCCTATAACTGTTTGAGGTGTAAAAAAAAACCTAATATTGCAAAAGAAAATAGATTGACAAAAAAAAAAAAAGAGAGAAAGGTGGAAGGAGAGAGCAAGCGAGCGAAGAAAGAAAGGTGGAAGGAAAGAACAAGCGAGCAAAGAGAGAAAGGTGGAAGGAGAGAGCAAGCGAGAGAAAGGTGGAAGGACAGAACGAGTGAAGAGAGAGGTGGAAGGAGAATGCAAGCGAGTGAAGAGAAAGGTGGAAGGAGAGAGCAAGCGAGCGAAAAGAGAAAGGTGAAAGGAGAGAGCGAGCGAAGAGAGAAAGGTAGAACAAGAAAGCGGGCAAAGAGAGAAGTGAGAAAAAGTGCACAAAAGGGTGAAGGGAGAAAAGCAGAGAGAGGGAGAGAAGAGAGAAAAGAGAAAAAAAACGATGAGAGAAAGAAAAGTAGAGTGAGAGATTGAGAACACAAAAAGAAGAAAAGAGAGCAGAGCGTACAGAGAGTACAGCATAAAGAAAAAAAAATTAAATATATAAACTGGCAGACTTGTGTTACCCCTCTGCAGCACCTTCCAACACATTCTCATACACAGAGGCAACCAGATGAAGCAATACATTAATACCGGTAAAAATTTTGGATTTTCTGGAATAGACTTTGGTCCTAACTGTATTCAGCAAGAGCCAATAGAATTTGTGTGACTAATGCAGGTCTTTCAGAGGATTTTGGTGGCAAAACCAGTTGGTTGGTCTGCAAAATACTTCATAGGACAGATACAATATAACTAATGCCTAGGCAAATGTCACATGATTTGAAAGCTAGTTGGGGAAAAAAAAATCTTCAAGCACAATTCATTTCTTACCTCTGGAATGTTGGAAACTATTTCGACAGTAACTCCGCAGCTTGTAATATTGCTCCTGTGAGACATTCTTCTTAGTAAATTCTGAGCAAAACCCTACAAAAAGAAAGAAGTGTAAAATAAAACTATACCATGAAACTGCAGTAATAAAAAAGGAAATGGTAACGTAGGTATGTCAGGTCACACCAGCAAGTTGTTTCCCAGCAATGAGTGATTGACAGGCAATTTTTAACAAGAAATGTGAAGTTAGAAAGAATCACTCGTGAATCAATGTTACAAAATCTTAACCTTAGTTTACCAAGAATACCTAATATAATTAAAGCATGTTTTTTGTATAATGTTTTTTTTTAAATAGTATATTATTAGAAAAAACGTAGTACAGATTCTTGTTATGTAACAATGATAGTACTACACATAAGAACATCATCTGCAAAGCTTTTAGTGTCAGTAAAACCATTATCCAGAGTGTCATCAATGGTTGTGACCAGAAAATGGTTGTCTGTGACAATTGGGACTGGAAGCCAATTACCATGTAAAGCATCAAGTTGGCTTTTTATATTTGAGCATGGCATTTTCCCCCTTGCATTGATACTCATAAGGATAATTAAATTCCCGCTGAGACGACTGGTGAAAATGACTGCCGATTTATCTCTCACCTGACGGCTGTAGACATTGACACAGATGCGCTTGCGTAGAACCAGTTGCATCTCAGCAGGGTGACTGAGCTGTACCGTCACTCGGACAATGAGGTAAACTCTCTCATCCGCAGAGGAACCTTTACTAAGCTGCGGGCAGTTGTGGACGGTGCAGTCCCAGGACGCTTCCACTTTTACCTGAAGGAACAAAGTCACATTATCAACAACATGGTGGAGGAGTGATAGGATCAGGTTCTGGTTATGTATCCTTTTCCCGGGATCTGATATCATTTGTCCGCTCTTAATTTGCAAAACTGCTTACTGAACTGGCGCTCCCGAGGATCACAGACTGGTATATCCATTAGGAAAGTCCGTTACTCATTAGGGGGTGCTCTGGTGAAGTTCTGGTGCATGAGCTAACTCTATGCGTCTCCCTTTTTACAGATCACATGCCCACCTACAAGGTATACTCTTGTAGGGAATCTATTGCCTGGACTGTCCTACCCGTTGGACTTTGTTACAAAAAACATCATCAACTATACAACAGGACTATTAGAATGTGACTAACTACTATATGCTGTACCGGCATTATGCTGATCTACATACACCGATGACATTTACATCTTAAGCTGCGCACACACGTCAAATTTTTCTCGCTCGATAATCGGCATCGGCCAGATATCGGGCGAGAATCTGGCGTGTGTATCGCCCAGGTAGTTCATCGTCCATGGATCCGTCCTGGCGGATCCACGGACGATGAACGATGAGCGATCATAATGCAAGGGAAGGGGGAGAGCGTGCAGCAGGGTGCCGCTCCGTCGCTCTCCCCCTCCCCTCTCCATAGAGCAGAACGGTGCTGTATGTACAGCACTCGTTCATGCATCTTGCGGTTCTTATCGTTGGAAAGGACCGTGAAAGATCCTTTCAAACGACAAGAATTGCACGTGTGTACGCGGCTTTAGAAAAAAACTATTCAGATACAAACCTCAGTTTCGTGTTGCTTGACTAACTGCAGATCAAAGAATTCATCTTCTTCTTCACTGGTGAGTGTGGCGTCCCACCCGGCTGCCTCTGGTTCATCCAGATTATCCTGTGAGCTAAAGTCATCCCCTGCAAAAACAAAAAGTAAAATTAAGATCAAACTAGCGGCTCCACAAAGTAATGCACATGCAAAGCTGAACATAACATGACAGTGGTGTAAAAATAGGACATCAACCTCAGTATAAAAAAAAATAAAACAAAACGGATAATCACTGTTCTTGTACCTCTAGCGGTCTTGTATGTATAATCTGTCTTCATATATATCCCACGTGATATCAGGGTTTTCTTAGGATGACTTATTTAGGACTATTTCTTATTTCTAAGGCTGGGTACACACATTGGACTTTTGTCATTGGAAATGAACTTTCACGATCCTCTCCAACAACAAAAGACTGAAAGTTGCATGAACGAGAACTGTACATAAAGCACCGTTCAGCTCTATGGAGAGGAGAGGGGTGAGAATGAAGGAGCGGCACCCCATTCAGCTCTCACCCCTTCACTTGTATTACAGTCATGGATCTGTCCTGGCAAGATTGCCATTTGACTTGCCTTGCGGTGATAATTGGACGAGAATCATCTGTGTGTGTACGCAGCCCAACACAAACTTTGAAGCACGGTAAAAATCTTATTTTAATGTAGACATAATATATACCATTAACACTTTGTAATAGTTTGCAGCCATTGGGGTGCTGTATTGCATTTGTAAATCACTTATTGCCAGACCTGGGTCTCATCTTTTTCAGTGACTATTTAGGTTATCAACTAGTTTGCTTTTGAATGTTTGCTTCTTTAGCTACACTTCCTGCTTTCCCTGCAATAATAAAATGAACTGAAAGGAATAGTCAAGGGAATCATTTTTAGACTCTGTGTCAATGAGAATTGACGACTAAGTTTTCACATCACTTTGAGAAGCTTCTAATATTAAACATTGCAGGTGCATTTGATCTCCCTGTATCAGAATTGCTTTCCTTCCTATACATGTCTGTGGGAATGCAAAAACATCTAAAACAGGTCAAACAGTCAGATGTTGGCCTATAATACGTTTATTGGGCTAGTCCATTATAGGAATATATATGTTTTATAAGAGTTATTAGTTGGAATTGCACTAAAACCAAGAACACAATTTACAGACTTGTGTAGTACAGACCACATCTGGAATATGCAGTCCAGTGTTGGTCACCAGTTCACAAAACGGATATTGTGGAATTGGAGAGAGTGCAGAGAAGGGCAACTAAACTAATAAAAGGAATGGAGGAGCTCCGCTATGAGGAGAGATTGGCTGAACTGAATCTATTCTCCCTTGAGAAGAGACGTATAAGGGGGGATATGATCACCCTGTATAAATATATAAATGGTCCATATAGAGAACTCTCTAACCAATTATTCACTGTAAGATCATTACAAAACACAAGAGGGCGCTCTTTGTGTCTGGAGGAAAAGAAGTTTAAGCTCCGGATAAGGAAGGGATTCTTCACTGTAAGGTCTGTGAAAATGTGGAATCGGCTCCCTCAGGAAGTAGTTTCAGCAACTACTATAGATTGCTTTAAGAAAAAGCTGGATGATTTTTAGAAGCACAGAATATAACTGGGGATTAAAGTTTTACAGATAACAGAGACTGCTGATCCAGGGAACGTCTGATTGCCTCAGAAAGGAATTTTTTTTGCCCTGTTGGAGCAAATTGTACCCGGGGTTTTCTTTTGCCTTCCTCTGGATCAGCTATGTCTTATAGGTTTTATGTCTGGGATGTATTTATTTCCCTAGTGGTTGAACTTGATGTATTTTTTTTTAACCTGAGTTACTTGTTTATAATTTACCAATAGTATAGTATGACTACTATAAAGAATGTGGAATGCACATGGATTGGCACAATTCCTAACAAATGTAAATTACAAAAGCTCCAAATGTTTAGACATTCAAAACGATACTTTTTAGAGCCCGTGTCAATGGGAATTGATGACCAAATTTAGGGTGCTTTTGACATCACTTGAGAAGCTTCTGATTTCAAACATTGCAGGTGCATTTGATCTATCACTGTATCAGAACTGCTTGCCCTCCTATACATGCCTGTGGGAATGCAAAAACATCTCAAACAATCATATTCAAGTTTATTTGGCTAAGCCATTATAGAAATTTACAAGTTTCATATTAGGTATTAGTTTGGATTGCACTAAAACCAAGAACTCAATTCACAGTCTTGCTTACTACACAGCAACAAAATTAGCAGCTTGTTCAGGGTTATATAAATCGTCTTCTGATGGAGCCCCATATTGTGAATGTGACACTAAGCTGCCAAGCTATTGCTTTTCACTGTTTCCACACACCAAAACACAGCCTGAAGTGTGAACCTGTTTGGAGGAAACCCAAACAGACATGGGGATACCCTGCAAACTCCATGCAGATAATGTCCTGGCCGAGATTCCAACCTGGGACCTGGCACTGCACAAGGCCAGAGTTCTAACCACTGAGCCACCGTGCTGCCTAATTAACGGAAATAGAGAATGAGACCTGAAGATGTTTTTTCTGTAAACTGTCATCTATCATTTGAGTAAATGTTATTTTTCATTTTTTCACATTGTGTGGGTGTGTTACTTCACTGCTGAGAGAATTAGGTTACATACTTAATCAGTTTCCTTGGATCACCGCAAGTAAATTTAAATTGAAAAGTGCCATGCAATCAGAGATCTCTTCAAGATCTGATCATTGAATTAGGAGCTTATGCATGCAGCACTCACAATTATGACAGTGATGACATTTCTTTTATCAGGTCAAGAGATCAAATGCCAAGCACTGCAAATGTTTTTATGGTGTTTGATATTTAGCCTCCCTGGAACCCAAAAAGGTTGGGGAAAAAACTTTCAGTCTGCTCCAATCGGTATCAACTTTATGCAGATTTCAGTTGGCTTCTTTTTCTTCTTCAGAGCACCGATCAGAGAAGGGAATTGCTTGAAGCAAACCACAACACAATGTGTATCTGCATAACACTATTTGCAGCTCTGGAAACCACCAAAATTATGAAAAGGGTAACAGATAAGATTTGTGTACACAGGAACCTATGCAAAGCCTGTGGTCCATCGACATATGGAAACGATCAGCTAGGTTGAAGCAGTTTATGGTTCAGTGAACGCCATGTGTAGTATATGCACACTGGGACCATGAGTGTATGACTGCTATGCAGAATGTGGAATGCACATAGATAGGCAAAACTTTGAAAGCTCTAAATACAGAGACTCCAAATGCTACCTTAGGTGAAAACTTCTCTAATGTGATTCTTGATTTAAAACACAGACATGGGATAAAAGTTTGGGTATTTTTCAGACTTCAAGGGCTCCATAGTTGTTCCCAGTCAGGGACACAGAAGGAAGTGAGGAGAAACATGCACCATGCAACCATGCAAAGATGGCAATGGTATCTCCATTTTGTTTTAAGAATGTTTTTTATTAGATCAAGTGTAGCCCAAATAATGTATTTAATATATATTAATAACAGTTACCCACCATTCAGATCTAAAAATATAACAGGGATATGTGTTTCCATTCCAGACACTGGCGTCCTGTAATGACAAAATAAAGCTGGTTAAAAGTGCATGCAAAATTCACAACTGTGGTTGTCAAATATTATAAAAAAACACTTTAAAACTTAACTAAAACTTAACCTACCAACTCCCCAGACCACAAAGGACTTTCATTGAGTTGAATTATGCTATGCCAGGTTCAGTGTCTTGATGCCCACTTGAAGCAGCAGTATCGACATGGTTCAATCATATTACTGCTTTTTTATTGAGACCCTAAACAACCCTTAACAATTGCCTAATGATGCATGGGCAGTGTATGCAACATTCAAGGTAGATGTGTGCTGATAATGCTTGCAATTGCCAGTTTGCTTGTGTTGGCTCTGAGCGCTCGAATGGTTTGTGCTGTATGTGACCCCATGGTACCTGCAAAGTTTAAAGTGGCACCTTCCTCTGTAAATAGGTGGACAGGAGGGTTCAGTTTTATAGGCGCTGTAACATTTGGAGCCCTCTGAAGAAAGTCAGGACCATTAAAGGAAAACTGCAAGAAAACTGCAGCACCCATTATCAGCAGAGGAGGCCGCAGCAGAACAAGTGAGACCCCTGATAAAACAGAAGCAATTCAAGTAGTTACACAAACTATATGAAGTGCATTTTATCTGAGCATTTAGCTGTTTGATTGGAAATGTGATTTAAGCTCCTTTCATTCGCATATTTCTGTAAAAAAGCAACTTTCAAAGGAATACAAATTGCCTTCCATGCTCCCTGGTCTACACAGTGAGGGCCTGCCTGGCCAGGAGACTCGAGTGCTTCTTCAACATCTTTCCCCCCTTGTAATTATTATATCCTGCTAATTGATTCGGGATGTCAGCGACGGCTGGTTTATTACCACTAAATTGTGCGTAACATTACTCACCTCCTCTGTCCTTTCATGTATAATTAATGCCGGGGTTTCGCTGTGGTTTTAATTTGCTGTTTCTTAATGCCTGGAAAATTGCACGAAGCCGCCGGCTGGCTGAAAGGAACCAGGCGTTTAATGCTGGTGGCAAACGTAAACGAGGGCTGCTGTTTTATCGTCGCTTCCTTTTAAGTGAGCGAGTTGGATAATTAACACGGGAGCACCCTGAGTGCAATGCTACTTAAATGTGATTTATCTCCAGGACAAGGTCAGAATTACTTTGATCAAGTGTGAAATATTTTAGTATTGAGATCGCAGACCCTGGTAGCCTGCTGATGCCTTGATGCAGCCAAAGCGGTGAACAAAATGCTGACTGATGAGAAAGTTATGTATACACTTTGTTACCCCGGTATTAAATGGTACCTAAGCCACAGGTGGAACATAAAAGGGATGACAAGGGGACACCAATCCCTGCCACCTCCTCTTACCAGTAACTTAGGGGCTCACTTAAAAAGCAGCGGTTTGGGAGCACAGTGACCAGCACAGCTGTGTACTTTGCTAATGTGCTTTTCCCTGTACCAGTTTCAGGTTTAAAACAATGAAAAGGGCAGTCATGACCCGTCAATCTTTTATTGAAAGGAGCTTTGTAAATGCAGGAGAGCTGATCCTCCTGCTTTTCTCCAATCATCAAGCTTTCTGCTCCACCTATCAAAGGCATGACAAGACATGAAGCCAAGGAATGACATGTTTCAGCCTATGTGATCTTCATCTGTATGAGGCTGGTAGTCCTGACCTGCTGCTGTACAAATGACTTCACTCTCTAGAGAACAAAGAGCTATTAGAGAGATTCAGGCAGAAATGGAAATAAATCTCTTCAAATGGATAAAGTACCTATGGGTAGCGATATGGAGAGCAGCAACCCGTGCTTCTGTCATGCACAGCAATTCTGTGATTTAGATTGTGAGTCTTACTGTTCTCCTCTGGCTTAGTACCCCTGGGATATGGCTAACCTAAGACTTTCTCTAACTCCAAATGAAGATCTGACAGCAAAACAGGTGCAGTCCCAGATCCAGTGCTGTACTGCTTGTACCAGAATATAGGATGGAAAGATGAAAGTTGTCTGACTTGGCTCTAAAGGCATAAGCGTAAGGGGCTGCACTTTCTAGCAATGCCTTGTCATTAATAATGTCAGCAAACACTGATTTGTAACAGGCATGCTGGCTGCGAATTCAACCTTTTTTAGAATGTACTGGTTGCATGCTTGTTCCAGGTCAGTGCTTCCCTGGGAGGTGAGGCCAGGATCAGAATCTACAATTCATAGATGCAGTCTCATACACCTATGATTTGGTTCTTATGCATCCAAGGGGTATGGATTCCTCAGTAAGGAACCCCGGCTCATGTATGATAGGAACAAGGTGAAATGTTACAATCATCTAACACAGAAACTTGACTAAGACGTCCACCAAGGCTTGACACAAGGACGCCCATACTGCTTGTTTAATCTAATCTTCTCTCCAGAAACAAAATAGGAAGAGGGCAATGCAGCATAAGTCCCACAATAGTACTGGACACAAATAATCACTTGCTCACCAATTTGCTGGTGCTCCTGGAATCCCACTTCCGGCTGAAGGGACAAGGACGGAGTTCCTCTCTTCAGTCAAGGTAAGTCTCATCTCCAAGAGCTGAGCTTCTCGATCTGCATCATCTTCTGTTTTATCTGTGAGGAAATGAAGCAGTTTACTAAAGACTGAATCTAGATATGGGAAAACAATCTGCAGGAAAACACACAGTCACATATACTCCTATGTTACAAGTCATTATACGGGTTCCAGATCAATCATTCAAGGTTACAAAGAGGGTAAGGCCAGAGCAACACAGCAAAAGGGGGGATAATTAATATCACACAAGTGCAATCCGTTTATCTTTTTTTCCTCCTTTAACTGTACTTTGGAGTTGGTTATGACAGGCCACTTGTTCTTAAATTATATTTTGTGCCTTATTGTTGGTCAACAATAGATGGCACTGTGTCCTCAAGTAAAGTGTGTAACAAACTAATACACTTCATATGAGGACACAGCACCATCTAGTGGTGTAACCCAAGCATGAAAAGAGATTCTATTTCTTGAGGTCAAAAAATCTTGGTTTATAGCGGAGTAAATTTAGTAAGTTAAGAGAACAGGTTTATCACTTGAGCACTTCAGAATGCCTTCTATTGATATGGAAATAAAACTTCCTAAGGATGGACATTTTCCCCAGCATTTAACCTGAGGATTTAAAAGCTCATGTTTAAAATTCCCATGCATTCCAATAGGCTAATCTACACCAGGATATTTCCTTGAGGCACATTTACAAGAGTTATCTACAACGTTGCTTGCATCGTTTAAAAAATGAAACCATGATGTTAATGCTGGAAAACTCCCCAAAATGCGGGAAAGCGCAGGTAAACACTTCTATTTATTTCAATGAGGCATTTTCACACGTTTTTCTAAGCCCTTGAAATGTAAATGCGTTAAAAACGCAGGAAAACTCAGAGAAACCCGGTATAGACGTTTTCCAGCATTGTAAAGGCAAGCATTATAAACATGGCTGTGTGGTTTTGAGATGTTTACCTGGCTTGCTGACGAGTTTCTGCAGCTGCTGGTCTAAATACTCTTGGCGCTTGGTGAGAGCGTTCAGCCATTTCCTCTTCAGTCTGTCCAGATCCCGGTCCTGGGAGAAAACAAATCATATTGCAGTAGGCGGCAGCCCCTGTTTTGTGACCCAACTCTTTAACAGCCGGTTGGTTACTGAAAAGAGCCGGGTGGTGCGCCCAGCTAAAAGGGTCTGGCGAGAACACTGCATTGTCTCCTGCTTTACAGCTAAACGTCATGATGTCTAGGTCAACCAAATACACATTTTATCTAAAACTTTGGGCCCAATAACATGTTGCAGTGTGTTATATAAGTGTGCAATTGCATTTTAAGGCAATAAAATTTAAATGGTAAGACAGCACATGCGATGTATCTGGACAATGCTTGACCAGGTGCAATTAGAGCTAACAAGCATATATTGGGGTACCATATACCCCATTGAGAATGAATGACATGGCAGCAGAATGCAGATTTACTAATGTATTGTGATCCAGGCAGCCTTCAAGGATAGCAGACCCAGCTTTTCTCTTGAGTAATACTTCTTGGTTACTGACCCGCTGCTAGCATGCTGTCTGGACAACAAAGGAACATGTCCACACTAACAAGGCTCTTACCTTTCTTCATAAATTGCTAAATTGACAGCTCTGTGCAATTAAGTGAAACCTGATTGGATAACAGTTTTGCTTTGCCAAGCCTCATTCCTCCTGTGCAGGAGACTCCAGGAAACTAATGTAAAATTGAATTTAATTTCAGTAGTACCTAAATATTAGCACAGTTTAAAAAGAATGCAAAGATGGATCAAATCATGATCTTTTATATCCACCTGAAATTCAGCTTTATTAGTCTAAGATGGAGCAAAAGATCATTAAATGCACATTAGAATGGGAATAATTTTAATTAAAAAAAGGAAATGTGCAAAGCTTTTTTTTTACTTTTTTTTTTTTTTTACTAGACTAAAGCTATGAGTTTGTTGGAGGCCTTTGCCAGTCTGTGTGTGCTGGCTGAAGGATAGAGACATAGGGGAGATCGGGGCAGATGAGATGACTGCAGGCTATAAAGTGTTCTGGATTATAGCTGTCCTAAAATCTGAATATAAAGGGGAACGGCATAAAACAGGGGTGCAGCTGGGCCAAGATTTCAAATGGCACCAGATCAAACAAGACAAGGTTATTGCAAAGTCGCCACAAAAACAGGGGAACAGTCTCAGACTTTTATACCTTCTTTAGTTTTTTACACACACACAATTTTTTTTATTACCTGGTAGCTGTCAACATCCTCTCCGCTGTCCTGTAAACACAAGGGGTAAAGGTTTTAGACATATCAGAAACAAAACAGCTTAGCTGAGCAAAATCATGGCCTTATAGTCTATTACTAAATCTACTACAAGACGGTCATTACTAGGAACCAAAAATATCAAGGGAAAAGATATATTTCAATATGGAATCGCTCTGGTGCTGGTCACATGACCAGGGCTATGGCACATGGCACCATTGGCAGACTCTTGGATCACCAATGTTTTCTTTGTACCAGCCAGCACATGGTCCGTTCCACAATTAGATGTGGAGCTTTCACAGACAAAAATTGGACAGTGAATGCTGCAAATGAGAACCTGAAAATGGTGGGAAAATGGCTCAACCACTGCACTCACCTGGTGTGGATCTTGAGACTTGCTCGATTTTGCATTGACAATTTTCACGCAGCCAACTGACACCGACAATATGGAGTCTTCTATCAGGGGTAACGTTCCAGAGTCTTGTACAGAGCGCACCTCCACCTGAAGACGACGCGATTGACCCTGCGCATGGAGAAAGATTTGTTATTTGGCATCTTAAATCAATGCAGCATTATTTATGGAACCAAGCCTGTCAATATCAATGCCTTTGGGCCTGTGTCAATGGATTTTGTATGCATCAAAAATGTCTTTCTACTTGAGAAAGTAAATAGGAATGCAAAAAGTAGCATAAAGCAGATTGCAAAAACACGCACATTCCCAAAGTACTTAAAAATGATTTGATTTGTCATAAATTCAATGTACTCTCAATTTCGAGAAAACGACCCAAGCAGCAGTGTCAGCGGACAAGAGGATCCTCACTATTGCTGAAACTCCGTGTCTGCCTGTGCAGTCATCAGCAAGATTTCAGGGCCTCCATCTTTCAGGTACAAAAGAACTGCAGTCTAAGCACAATTCAGCAATAGATACGGTATGTGTGGTCATTTACCAGGGTGCCCAGCATGGCAGAACAAATTAACAAAGCCAAACACTATTCTTTCACTAAAACATGGCTATTGAGGTTCTGCATTGGACTGGTAAACCAGAAAGTGACCATTCAGCATGGAGTTTGTAATCCCTCAGTTTATTGTATGCCCAGATCCCAAGGGCTTTGCAAGCGTACTCTTCAAATGAACTTACAGGAACAGCAGGGTGTCCACAATAGATAATATTCTTACATGAAACGTTTTGTTAATTTTTAGATCTGTGAAGCCAGTGTTGTGATCCTGACACCCATAATGAACGCCAAAGAAATGTGTCACAGTTGCAATAAGAACACCTTACCTGCTCATTAGAAAATAAAGGAGCACAAGCACACTAATGAGTCATGTCTCTACTCTCTTATTCTCTTTGCACATGTGCATAGAAGCACAGCTGATTGGTCCCTAGAGCTGAGCATTCAGCGCTGCTACAGCAGACACAATAAAGCGAAACTAAGGCTCCACTTTTAAAAATGTTGGACAGAAAGAGACAGACAATCCTCCTTCTACAATAATCCTTCTTGCCATGCATGCATGTGCAGCGCTGATTGTCAGGATACCACCTAGCTTGTTTATGTCACCCTGGGCTTACAAATTTAAGATGGACGAAGATCCGGTCTACGAAGAGTAGCAGATAGAAGATGGTGACCCCCTGCTATAGAATATGAACAGATGAGAATATATTCTTTTGGGATTCTACACTTAAAATACATTAAATATACTATTGCCTGCAGTCATGCTGATCCACACTTGCAGTCATGCTGATCCACACTTGCAGTCACAAGACCTCCATCAAACATTTCAGCACCTGCATTCTCTGATCAAGTAATAGATTACTGCCTCAAAAAAATGCAATCCACTAACATGGGCAAAATCCACTTCACAGACTGCACTTGTGACAAGACTGCAAAGCGATATGGCAGAACTCATTTTCTGGAATTTAAAATGAGAAAAAGCAGAAGGTGTTTAGTGAGTACTTATTTTATATAATAACCTGGTTCAAACAATGATGCACTTCAATGCATTTTTTGTGTTCCGGTGTTAGGTTAGCCTTTCAAAATGATAGGGCAGTGACGCGCTTTAAACACACAAGGACCTAGCGTATGATGGGTTCGTTTTAATGTGCAAAAGTGCAGTACAGGGAAGTAGGAACCCAGAGAATAGGTACAACAGGACTGAAAATTGACCATGGGGATAGTGAGAATCACTTATATTGGGTACAGCAGGTGGGCAGACCTAGGAAGTTGTAAAGGGATGATAGGAAACCATTATAATGGGCACAGGAGGTGTGCAGATATTGGAAGCCATTATAATGGGGACAGAAGGTAAGCAGACCTGGTAATTCAGTTAAGTGATGATGGCAAACCATCATAATGAGCACAGCAGCTGTGAAGACTTAAGCTACGTACACACTTCCAATTATTGTTTGTAAACGAACGACGAACGATCCTGCACGATATCTGCGAACGATCGTATAGCACCGATCCTGTACATACAGATAACGACAGGATCGTTCAAAGATATTGTACACACGTATATATATATACACACACACACATATATATACACATACACTCACATACACAATACAGCCTGTATCAATCAAATGTTCGCTCATGCTTAGAACATGCACGATCACTGAATCATGATAGATGGTCAACGATCGTCGTCCAATCCGATCCGCCGGTCCGGTCGTTCATTTCTAACGACTATCCTCGTTCGTCGGCGTCGTTGGTTACTTTTTTTACAAACGATTTTTGGCCAATCGGTCGTTCGTTCATTTCCAACAATAAAAATTGGACGTGTGTACGCAGCTTTAGCAACCCCTGATACCTGGCACAACAGGTGTGCAGACCTGGTCACTCAGTTAGGGGATGATGGAAAACCATTATACCGGGCACAGCAGTTGTGAAGACCGGGAAGCCCCATATAATGAGGACAGAAGGTGAGCAGACCTGGGAACTCTATTAAGTGATGATGGCAAACCATCATAATGGGCACAGCAGCTGGGAAGACTCGGGACCTAAGTGTAAGTGTAGGGACTCCTCATACTGGATACAGAAATTGTACAGACTCAGAAATGTCAAACATGGGTAGCAAGGAGCCATCAATATGGTGACAGCAGGTGCACAGTCCTAGCAACCCACCAAAAGAATATCAGTTTTGGGACTGATCACTTTAAGTTTTAGCAAAAAACAGTGACAAACAAAGTTCATACTTGGCCTCAATAAACATAAACATCGAAGTCCACTTCTTCAGGATACAAATGAGACTTTAAGGGGTGATGAAAGTTTTGGTAATCCATTGAAAGCTAATGCCTGTGGGATTGAAATGGAAGAAATAGGAGGCATTTGGTTGTCCGATTTGAAAGCAACCTACAAACATGGAATAGCAGTCTGCTGCTTAGATGTTGTTTTCTATGTCCTCCGATGCGGTTTGATGCCCATTTCAGATCTGGGGAAGCTGGGGAAGAAGAAATTTTAGGATTATCCAGGCTAAAGCCTCATTTGCATCCCGAAGAAGCGGACATTTAGCCTCAGCGAAACGCGTCGATGTTCATTGGGACAAAGTATGAACTTTGAATGTCACTGTTTTTTATTATGAGCAATTTGGTTTTAATTAATCAAATCTATGTATGGGTTTAACTATTTATGTATTGTTGATTATGTATTAAAGTAAATGGTACATTTATCCTGAGCATGTGCCAAGTCCCAATTTATCTTGTTTTTTTGCATATTTGTATTTAGGGATGTGGCACTTTTTGTACTATTATCTAAATAGCTGGAAGACTTGCTAAGTCATACAAGTATTATTATTTAGCACACATTCCTATTAGAATGTAAGAAAAAAATGGGGATTCCAAAGGCCTTAGCGGGATTTATTTGCATATTTTAATAAGCATTCAATGAACAAACCATTTAACACATTTAGGACTAAAATAACAGCAGTGTCTTTTTGACAATAGGTGTTAGTGTATTGCTTTTTTAGTGTTAACCAAATGCAGAAGTCACTTTGCTAATATTTATCACTGATTGTCTGTGTCCTCAGCAGGAGATAAGCGGCTCCTCCGTGGTGTTATATACACTTGAGAGCTGAATGTGGTTGGAGGAGATTTTTGATAAAGATGGAGCCGCATATCTGCAACAACATACCTGGAAGCGTTGGGTGCTAAAAAGTCTACAGCCAGTGTAGCTCACCAAGAGCAGAGATCAAAGGAATTTACAAGAAGACTTATAATTTAATATAATATATAAATTTAATATAATATAACTAATAATTCTTCTTCTTTTGCAGAGTGGATTTAATTTTCAATGTAATGAGAGTTTCCTTAAAGAGACCCTGTCCCTAGTTAAGTTGTCTTACACCACGATACAAATATACCTATTTTCTAAAATTCAATCGTTGTTTTTGGGAGGTTCTCTTTTCTGGTGGTGAGCACACAGACCTGAAATGATTGCTGGGTGCTGTCATCTTGCACTAGACGGTAGCAGCTTCATCAAACATTAATCTGTCCATGCATGCACATTACATGAGCAATGCCATTGAGGGGAAAGGGCGGCAAAGAAAAGAAATCTGAAGCTTTGGAGGAGTGTGAAATTCCTCGGAACACATCTAAGGCTACATACACACGTCAGATGATTCTGGTCCAATAATCTCCTCAGGGCTAGTATCGGACGAGAATCTGACATGTATACAGAGCTCCTGGCGGATCCACGAACGATCGCAATGAAAGTGCAGTGCAGAAAGTGCAGTGGGTGCCGCTTCATCATTCTCCCCCTCCCCTTTCCATAAAGCAGAACGGCGCTGTATGTATAGCGCTTGTTTATGCATCGTGCAGTCCTTTGTCGTTGGAAATTATCGTGAAAGATCCTTTCCAACAACAAAAATCTAACGTGTGTACGTAGCCTAAACCTACCAGGAGCCATAGCTATCAAAGCTGATTCACAAGATTTTAGTTTTTCAATCAGCGCTGTGTTTACCTTAAACCTTTTTACCTTACAAGACTAATTTATATATTATATTTGCAAGTAGAGTATTTCTCAGTTTGGTTTATTATCCTATTGCCATTTGTGATATAGAAATTGACCCCCTTCATAGCCATCCTAAGTACGAGGAGACAAGATCTGTTGTCCTCTTCTATACAGAAAAGCTAGACAGACCCAGTCTAATGAAAGAGCTGGCAGTGCTCCATATTTCTGGAAATGTCTCATTCCAGTATTTTCTTTTTCTTTTACATAATGACGATGTATATATTTCATATTCTGCGGCTCTGCCCCCTTCTGGCAGCAACAAGGTTGTCCGTACATAGAAGGGAAGTAGAGAGAATTTCTGATCAGATCTTACCTGTCTCAGCTGATAGATGCCTCCCGTCTGCACATCTTTAGCAGGCACAACTTCTACCGGACAGTAGTCTCCATTCTCATTCAGTTCCAGTATCTGTACCCACAATTCCACTTTCCGGGTGACCTCACTCCACCTGATGAGTAATAGATTGCATTATTGTTGCACCTATACTTCTTTTTACTATACCACTATAATAGCTGAATGTTTTGGTTACCATGAAGGTGGTCACAATACCTGGAATTATAATACATAAATACCTGAATAAACGATGCATAAGTGTGTATCTAAATGTCAAAAACAAAGAAGCAAGAAGTGTGCTACTACCTCACACCTTTTAGATTGTAAGCTTTTCTGAACAGGGTTCTCTCCATAAAATCTGACAGACAGGCCAGGCCAGTGTCAGATGGTTGGAGAGTATTTGTATGAATGGATATAAATTATGTGTAAAAGTGGGCCGGATTAAAAAGACCTGCGGACCATAGTTTGCCCATGCCTGGTATAGAGTAACACCTAAAAGTCTAAAAAATGCCAAAGCAATACCCTGAAAATGAACCCCTTAGTCCTGAATACAACCTGGAAAATAGCACTGCACTTGCTTGTGCCTTGATAGCTGTTTGTCTGCAGTGTAAGATCTAAGGCACTGCTGCTTCTCACTGTTATTCTCAGGAGATTTAGAATGGAATATGAAGATGTCACAACCATGTTGCTGCTCAGTGGTAAGTAAAAGTATAAATCCTACATTGAATGAATGAGCAAAGTGCACAGCAAAGCTCACCTGTCCCTCAGGCTGCGTGTTTTGGCCTGTATTATCCCTAGATCCCAGAGGGCAGGATTCTTGCGAGGGTCATTTTGCTTGTGTCCATAAACCTCAATGGCCAATGCCCCTTCAGCCAGATATTCCAAGAAATCTTCTGTGATGTTAACAGAAAACTCCTAATTGGGGAAAAAAAAAAGAATTATTTTTAAGTTGTATGGAGTAGCATGGAAGAGTTAGAACCTCTGTTAGCGTTGTCTGTGTGACCACTGGAGGGATTCACTACCTCTACGTCTGGATTGTATTCTAAAATTCATCATGTTGAAAAGTTGGGATTCTGTACTTATGAATATTATGAAATAAAGAGGTGTTTTCTTTCACAAGAAAAAAATGAAAATAATAAAGGATTAAAAAAAAAAAAAGAATTATAATGAAAAAAAAAACAATAGTGACAAGGCAACTCCAAGCTGTCATTTTTACAGCTCAGAATTGCCTGCAAGTTACAGGAAGACAACAACATCGAGGCACAAAGACATGACGTAATACTTCATACACAAATTAAAAGCACCAATAATAGCACCAAGGAAGGGAAGCATAGAGTTTTTCTACACATTTTTAATGCCTAATGAATCATGCTCAGTTCAGCCAGTCATTTCCATGGGACAAACAACAAACCCTGATTTTGTAATTGGATTCCAGAGCTGCCGGCCCAACAACCGAGACAACCAAAGTGTTTAAACTATACATTAGGGGACATGTGCACACAAAGTCCTTTTAGATATCTCTAGTATATTTTTGGTTTGTTCTCTAGTATGTACAATATCTTTTACTAGATGAGAGGTGAGGGGCAACACCTTTTGTCCATTTTTTAAAGTTGGCTTGCTAACTTCCCCTCTTTGCCTGTGTACAAGGCTGCAAATATTATGAATCTAAAAGAGGAAAAAGACCCTTGTCCCAGCTTAAGAATGCATGAAAAAGTAGGAAGAATTTGAAACGTCTCTAGGAGAATGGAGGGTAAACACCCCAACAACCTTTCGAGAAATGGATTTATTCCCTGTTCACCAAACAGATGTCTCCATGACAGGTGAGGGTAAATGGCTCCCAATAATTACTCCTTCACAGAGGTCCCCAAGACAAGACATGTCCAGAGGGTATATGGCTCCAAAAAGAGCCGGGTGGTTGCTGAAAAGTGCTTGGTGGTGAGCCGGGCTAAAAAGGACTGGAAAGAACACTGCAGAAATTAAAACCTGATGTAGAATCTATGCTGAGCTACCTAACAATAAAAAAGAAGTTTGATCTGGAATTACATTTTAGGAGCTTAACAATATTTAGCCAGTGTTCTCCCTAGCCCCTTGTAGCCGGGCACCCCACCCAGCACTTTCCATTAACCACCTGGCTGTTTTTTAGAGGTTACTGAAATGTTGGGTCACAATATGGGGCCGCCACCCACCCCACCTACACCTTGGGAACCCACGAAGGCAATGGAAGGAGAGCAGTTACTACATACCTTGCAGTGATCGAAGACAACCATGCACTGGGGCTCCTTGCTGACAGGAGAGGACGTACTTGGGTCCACCTCAGGGGCCACAGTGATTGGCTCCGGTTGGTCATAGAAAGTATAGTGGCAGAACACAAAGTTGGTGAGATGCTGCGGTAAACCTGTGGCCTGCAGGACTTTAACCTGAAACAAAGAGACAAAAAAAAGTTATATATTAGGGTGCAGCCTTTCTCAAAGTCTACAAATGGCTTTAGCATTTGCATGAGGTCATACTGAGTGTGCAGACTCCAGGATAATATTTACAGATTATACATTACAAAAGTTTTTTTAGTTTGTTTTTTAATTTCTGAAGTTTTACTTTTGATTTCTTTTTAGCACAAGGCATCTTTTCCATGAAAACCAGTTGAGTGCTTAACTAATAGCTCAACTAGGAATATACCAAATGTAATACAATCTTTTTAGAACTTTTTTTGCAAAGTCTATATAAAAAAAACAAGCATAAGCTAAAACACTGATTTATACACTAGAATATGAATGTTCGCATAAAAATATTCTTAATCCTCTAATTACTTAACCCTGGTCACAATGTGACAAGGATAATTCAAAGTTACCCTGACAAATAGATCAGAGTGATTTTAAACAAATGGTAATGATATTCGACCACAAAGGGTCACTAATACGTAGAATAAGCATCTGATTAAAAAGTAATGCGTGTCTATGGGTAAAGGTTGGGGCCCTGATCTGACCTTCTTACTGGAAATTGGGAAATATTCTCAGCATTGTCCCCGGTGCATGATTACACATGGACAGGACTGCTTGATCATCCGGTCACACGGGGTTAAGAGGCTCAGAGATTAATGAGTGAAAACAGCGGTGCCATCACCTCACACAATAAGTCATGGAGTATACATAAGAGACTTATTACATTATTCTGTCATTTACCAGGGGGTGCTGAGAAGTTCCTGGTTTTGCCCCCTTCCACATGAAATAGAAAAATGAGTATGGGGGTAAATGACAGCCTAATATGTTAGTATGTAACTGTGCAAATATCAGGTCTTTGCGATTCTTAAAGCTGTGATGGCAGAGGCTCAAACAAGTTTCACGTTGTTGGAGTTACGGGCCGTCATGAAGTTTTTGTTTCTCCAGGGAAAGGAAAGGACACCTCTCCCCCAGTGTTTGTGACATCTTAGTGTGAATGTCCTTTGCTGACTTTCCCTGGAGAAACGAAAACTTCACGACGGCCCGTAACTCCAACAACGTGAAACTTGCTTGTACCTCTGCCATCACAGCTTCTCACTAAAAGAAGTTTTAAGAATCGCAAAGACCTGATATTTGCACAGTTACATACTAAGATATTAGGCTGCCATGCCCCCACACTCATTTTGCTATTTCACATGGAAGGGGGCAAAGCCAGGGACTTCTCAGCACCCCCTCGTATTAAAGAAGAACTCTAGGACAAGCTAACTACAGAGCTAGAGAGAGGCCAAGCTTTGTTTCTATTTCTTGTGGCATGTATCACACATCCTTTTAGCATTCCTTTGAAGCTGTGCTCAATGTTTATATGATCACATAGTTTCTGTGGTCATTCATGCTGACTGTATAGATGGTATAAAGTCACCTCTGAAATCTTTGCTTCAGTCATTTATTGGAAATTCAATTCTTTCATTGCTGCCCAATATCGGAGCTCTGATGAAGGAACCTTGCAGTTCTCAAAATCTTTGGCTTTTGGGTCAGTGTGACATCAATTATGCCTATGTGTTTACTTTTCTCCTCTTCCACTAGCCTACCTTAACTTAAGTGGTTTACATTGGAATTGTCATGTCCCTAATATACAGAAGGAAGCATTGAAGGGATTGTGGATAGTAGACGTGCGTCCCCTACGTTTCCTATATACGCATATGCAAGGTGGTTGAGATTTGTGCCTGATGGAAAGGAAACAAACAATTTGTTTTCCAAATTAGTTCATTCTAATTAGTTCTGTTTTGGGTCCTGCCGCTTTGTAGGCTTTGTAGGGTTTTGGGTGGAATAAAACATTTTTAGGTCTTGGTAGCATGGTATTATTAACATGTTTAGTCTTTGCTGTTTACATAAATATGGGCTTAAAAATTTCATGGCTCTATCTGATATCAGCATGAATAATGCTGACAGGTAAATACTGTGATTGATACCATATTTTGTGGGACCGAGAGTAAAGATATTATTCAACATAAAACATCTAAGTATTTGGGTAGGAGAGATCGAGAAGATTTTTATAGAAATATAATATTTCATAAAAATCTTATTAAAAATATAGTGTCACTTACAAAATTTACCTTTTAGCATTTTTCATAAAAAGCATTTTTTATTCCTTAATCCAACCAATGAATATTTACCCAGGTAATCTCTAACCTTCCCTCTCTTGGGGCTGGACCAGTTCATGAATCTACCACCTAGCTAAATCACATTCATTCTTTGTTTATTTTTTGACCCTATTTGTAATAGGAACATACCCAATATAACTATCATATATTTCTGTGAGACTAATAATGAAATACAATAAGGTATCTCGGTTTATCTACACTGTTTATTTTCCCCATTTTATCTGATACCGTGTGGAGATTTACAATTCTTTGTATTTATTATTTGTTGTATTATTGTACTATAATTTTTGTACATTTGAAATATGTTATTTTCAGTATACAGTCCTACCTGACAAGCATCACAATACCCCTGAGGAACCCTACGACTGGGTGAAACGTGGCGGGTAATATTACTAAACCGTTGCGATCACCAAGTATGGATATATGGACTTGAAACAATGCTCTTTAAACTACTTGTTGGTCAGGATTTAAGCTGTCCAGTGCCTCGATCATTCTGTAAGTTTGAAAATGTGTTACTAACTGTGACAATCCTCAGTGAAAACATTTTACTAGCATGCCTAAAATCCCCTCTGTTCGTTTATTTCTCTTTAAAAGTATATTGAAGGGGATTGTAAGAATCCAGGTTCAAAACCAGGGCTGCTTCCTAATGAGCAACCTGAAGTGCTGGATAGCTCCTTGCTTGATCTCAGACAACTTTTCCGGATACCCAGTAATGGCAAGTCCTCTCCTTGACTTTCTTGGTTTTGGCTTTAACAGGAAATGAAAGGAAAGGAGCAAGAAATCCAAATCCATGGCAAAACCAGGTATCCAGAAAGGTTGTCTATGAGATCATGCAAGGAGCTATGCAGCACTTCAGGTAGCTCAGTATGAAGAGTTACCGCCAGACAGAAAGCAGCCCTTGGTTTGGATCTGGATCCTGACGGGATTTATGTGTTGCCTGTTTCTGGTGGGGAACCCATTAATGGGCACTCTGTTCTGTAAGTATCTGACCTGAGTTCAGTTAACAGTGCTCAACCCAGAATGTCTTTTAAGCTGGGTGGGAAGAAATTGTAGGTGGGTGGTAGCCCCTGTATTGTGACCCAATAATTCACTAACAACCCAAGTGGCTGTTGAAAAGTGCTGGGTGGTGCGCCCAGCTAAAAGGAGCCGGGGAAAACACTGGTAAATGGCTCGGATGAGCAGAAGTGTTGTGTATTTAATGCTACGGACATGCTGCACAAAGCTTACCAGAAATAATCTGTGCTTGTTTGCTGCCTTGCTAAATAAAAGGGCAGAACAAATTTACTTGGACTGCTCCTGGATGTTTGATGCATTATTTACCACTAATGATATCAGTTCAGATTGTCTCCCCTATAGATATATCAGTAAATTGATAATCAGAAAAATTCTAGTCCAATACTAATGTTATCATGGAATAACATGGGCAGGAGAGGAGCGTGTCCACTGCACAAACCTAGGAGAGCCTGTACACTATACACAGGTACATGGGATACAGACCACTGACATTATACACAGGTACAAAGGATACAGACCACTGAC
>NC_092861.1:2648790-2655510 GCF_032062135.1 Pyxicephalus adspersus
ACCACTGACATTATACACAGGTACAAAGGATACAGACCACTGACATTATACACAGGTACATAGCATACAGACCACTGACCATATAGACAGGTACAAAGGATACAGGCCACTGACCATATACACAGGATACAGGCCAATGACCATATACACAGGTACATAGGATACAGTCCACTGACTATATACACAGGTACATGGGATACAGACCACTGACCATATACACAGGTACATGGGATACAGACCACTGACCATATACGCAGGATACAGACCACTGACATTATACACAGGTACATTAGATACAGACCAATGATAATACACACTGGTACATATGATACAGACCACTGACATTATACACAGGTACATAGGATACAGACCACTGACATTATACACAGGTACATAGGATATAGACTACTGTCATTATACACAGGTACATAGGATATAGACTACTGTCATTATACACAGGTACATAGGATACAGGTCACTGACCATATACACAGGTACATAGGATACAGGTCACTGACCATATACACAGGTACATAGGATACAGGTCACTGACCATATACACAGGTACATAGGATACAGACCACTGACAAATACACACCGGTACTTACCATACAAACCAATTTGTGTTCCTGAGGTTTACTGTCAGCGGAAGATTCTGCTCCATCCTCACCACCACCGACCCTGTCTTCAATGTCTCCGCTGACTCTTACAACCTCCACATGAAGGCGTCCTGCAATCTGGAGAAATGATGAAAGAACAATACATTCAGAATATTTACCTTGATTTTACACTGAAGTATAGTTACAATAAAAAGAAGAGAAAGGCTGTTGATTAGATCCGAACCCTAAACAGCTAAATTCAAAAATGCCGAATGCACTTTATGGGAACTAATAGCTGGCAATATATTTTGTATCTGTTCAGCCATGTTTGATGATTGGCACAACAGTGCATAGCCAAGTGATCGGCACCATAACACTACCATAAAGGAAAAGAAATGTTAATTCCTTCTACCAACCCGCTGATCGGACAAATCTGAAAACATGCCCACCTCTAAGCATATTTACAGCATACACCTGGCAGAACGAGAGCCTGAAGGTTGGACACTGTTGGCCCCCACCTATAGTACAGATAAATGCGGAATAATATACAAATGTCAGGTACTTCGGTTAGCTGTATTCAAAAACCACATACTGACTGTTAACAAGTGTTATTTCAAGAATGGACGGTTTTTAATATGTACCTGTATTTATTTTAGGAAAAAATACAAAAAGTCTTGATTGCTTTTTTGGAAATTGCTATAGCAAACCGTTGCATGAATTGTGATAAAGGGCTTACATATCTCCAATGTTATTGTAACTCCATCTAGCAGGTTTTCTCTAGGTGTGGCAAAGTGACAATGCAGAATATGCTCCCTCTAGTGACAGATATCAGCATTAAAGGGCACATGCTGACTTCAAGCCGAAATCTAGTTTTACCCTCAGCCTTGTACAGGATCCTCTGCTGGACTGAATTGCTAACTCTAGTTTCATTGTACATTGCGAGTGTACCATAATGTATACGGAGTACAATGTACATCACTGCAGAAACTGCAGCAAATCAAGGTGAACATGATTACCTGGCTGGAGGACGTGCAGTATCACCTAGCCCAGGGTTTCCAATCCCCAGTCTGTGGCCCACTAGCCAGCCTTCTGACAGGTGGGCTACAGCTCTGGACCATGTCTGCCGCACAGATTGCAGGCCCAGGGCAGTGGGCGGGTTGTGTCTCTGGACACAGGTTCAGACCTGTGATGGGGGAGTGGGTGGGTTCTGGTATCATGACTTTACTCTGGGGGAAGTTTCTTCCCCTCTGATTGACACACGGCTCCCCGTGCATGCGTGGTCCGGAGTCAGTGCATTTAGTGGTCCGTAAGCTGCAAAAAGGTTGGTGACCACTGCTCTAGCCCTTTCCTTGCCAGCCTGACTGTCCCTGGTGCACCCCTTTCATTTATTGGTTATAAGTTCCAACAATCAAAGAGGTTCTGCATCACATCTGGGCATATGTCAGTAAAGTGGATAGCAAGGCCTGACATTTCAATGCAGTAAAAGTAGAGAGAGGTTACCAGGCCCTTTGGATTTCTGGAAGAATTAACTGGTTTTTCTTTTCTATTTTTTGCATGAATTAAAAAATAGTTTTAACAAACTGAAAGTGAGCAAAAAGGAGAAGTTCATGGTTACAGTTTACATACACCCCTAAAATACTCCTTATTAACCTACCCCTCTTCCCTGGCCTAACTCTAAGGCATTGTATACACTCCAGATGATTGTTACCTGTGACTAACAAATTGTGACAGTCTAGGGTGAAAATCTAGCATGTGAACAGTGATCTCACCTTCGTGCCCTTCGTCAATCTGTCCTGGCGATTCATGGAATGTCAGAGCACAAATAACCACTATGTTTTGGTATAGAGAAGGACACAGTGGGGTACCTTTGCTAGTCCTCTCCCCTCCCTTCTCCCTAGAACTGAAAAGCATTCATGTGTAACGTGTACACAGCCCAAATCCTATTGATACACTTTTATCTGCTCCCTTTTGGTCTGCTAAAAATACTTTTAGAAGTATTTTGTTGTATCTGTTCAAAAGATATAAGCTAAAAATACCTATTGCTAGCATCAGAAATCCTATGACTACCATCTATTCTCCTTGTGAATGATTTCATATTCTAGGATAGCAACACTGCCTCTTTATAGATAAAGTGCGGTGACTGAGCTCCATCCTAGAACAGGACGTGTGTTACTGGATGAATCATTGGGTAGAAATAAAAAAAAAAAAATATATATATAACTAAAGAAATAACATACATGCAGCACTTTGTTTAGGGTGACATAATGCCAATAAATTTAGAATCATAAGACCCACACACCTCTCCTTTTTGATTGATAATGGGAACTGCATACTGTAGCTTCACGTCATGAAATAAGGACTCCAGGAACACATTCGCTACCCCAATGAGACTGTGGTTCTCTTGCTCATCATAAAAAGGATCTGCACGTCGGAAATACGCCCGGCTTACCTGCATAGAAGAAAATTAACAGATCATCATATTCTGCACTGAATACAGAATTCATATTTACAATGTTATCAATACAGAAAAGAAGCAATTTTATGAGAGTGCCTACAAAGTACAGGGAATGTGGGCCTATTAACGGAACAGGAAGATTCTGAACAGTGGTGTTAGGCAGAGGCAAACCCCAGCACACTGTAGAGCAGGACTTAAAGATGTGGGAAAGCAGGGGATACTGATGGTCACATATGGGATAAAATGCTATTTGTGTGTTGCTGCACTGCATGGCCTGCTCCTGCTCAGAGATTGAGAAAGTGCTGCCAGAGAATGGCAATACCTGTTGATCTAGAAATCTCATGAACTCGGCCTGTATTGCATTACAACCTCCAGGTTATGATGCAGCGCAGGCAGTGTTGGAATCTTAAGGATTACGATCACAACTGGTGCTGCAATTTAAGGGGTTAGGATAGGCAGGGGTCAGCATGTAGATTGTAAACTTCGGACCATGGAACCAAACACGAGAAAATTCTTTAACTTACAGGATTGTCCTCCTCACAAGCCTTCCATTCCTGATACAGGTCCCTGATGTCTACCAGACGGTTCTCCAGCTTCTCCAGGGACCAGATCTGTTTGCCTTTTCCTTTCCGCCTCACCTGGATTGCCGGTTCACTGAGCACCTCGTCACGCTGCAGAGGAAAGAGATAGTACAAAACAGATAATTTCTCCAAGCAAGGCTTTCAACAGAGCTGTCTGACCAAAGTATTGCATGTATTTATTAAAATACAGAACGAAGATTTTACTATTCAGTTCTAGCGCCACCTGTGAGGTGAACTCTAGTAGTGCCGTTAGGTATGATGCTTTATCAAATTAGAGTTTAGGAAATTATTCTCTGAACTAGAATCTCTGGGGTCTCCTGGAATTGGCAACGTTTCCCCCTCCAGGGCGCCACCTGAAAATGGCAGAGCTGCTGGTATGCGTCATTTCGTGAATATAAACCAGTCTTTGGACTTCATCCTTTGCTGGAAGCACTCTACAGAAAGCAGTCTATAAAGGGGAGAGCTGCTGTCTAGGTTGCTGTTTACATATAGGAGACCTGAACTTCATGGTGATGAATGTGCAGCGGGTCTTCCAAAACCAACTAGCTTACAGAATGTAAGTGGGGGGAAGGCAGATATTACTAATAACACAGGACAACTCTTTAGTAAGGGTTATCAATCAAAAACATACTTTTTCAAGGCTGCAGGAACAAGTATAAATGCATGAATCATATCATGCATGAATAATGAATCAAGAAGATTCTTAAAAGCAACAGAGTTGTGTTTTGCATTCTACCAAAATAGGAACTGGAAGAAGAGTTTTGATTGGTTGCCTCGGGGCGACCGCTCCACTTCTGCTCCAATTACTGTAAAGTAGCCCCATTGAGTGACCGATTTAATGGGAGTCCTCTCGGCCATAGAAGGGTTCACACAAGGAGAAAGGCTCACCTTCCTGTTGGCGTTGAGACTGGAGGCTGGGATCTGCAGGGTGACTTTGTACTCCGTCCTCTTGTCCATTTCATCTGCAATGAAATTGGCCTCCTGGACGTACAGATTGGCCTTGGCGATTTGTTCCCTGAGCTTTATCAAACTATGGTGCAGCATCACTTCCCTGTAACAAACATTACAAACAAAAATTAAAGGCCGGAGATCCATGTGCACATCAAGCTGACTGAAAACAGAAGAATCTATGAATGAATTTGTACAATGTAAGTGTGGCAGCTTCTCTGAAAATAAATAAAATCTGATGAAGTATTAGAAAGTGTTAGGAAAATAAAGGAAACAAGCAAATTGACAATACTTAAAAATAACTTTCCATCACTTTTGTAATGTCAGCATCTCACCTCTCTTCCGTCCACTGTCTGATGCGCTGCTGGGCATTGGGGGAGCTGAAGGAGAACCTGTCTATGCTCCGATAGTGCTGTTTCTCTGGGGACAACCTTCGACGTAGTTGTTCCAGCTCGTGTTCGTACATCAGTCTCTGGCGTTCCAGTGCCGTGCGCTTTTCTTCTTCGTGCTGTTGTTCCAGGCTTTGCAGAATGGACTGCATGGGGTCTATAAGGACGACAATGTATGAAAGCTCTGATTAAACATTCTATTGATAACCATGTCCTCCTCCTAGACATTATTTCTACATTTTAACATTAACTAACCACAGATAGATACTATAAGATTGAACTAGACTGACATAAGAAATAAAATACATTATTTTGATCATCTGATGCAAGTGAACAGGAGATAACCCAGGGAGACATTAAAAGAGACAGAATTCCAGAGCATAGAGGTTCCTGATGGTGATGAGTCTTCAGAGCTTGAATAAAACGTGAACTAGAGACGTTGCATGGAAAAGTAGGTCTGGGTGTAATTGCAGAGCCCTAGACCCAAAGTTTGGGGGTCCAAAAACTCTAGGAAGAGTATGTGTAAGGAGGACACACAAGCTCACATGGGTCGAAGGCAAAGTAAAGGAGTGCAAGGGATAGAGGGATAAAAGGAAATGAGTGGGATGGGAAACCAACTACAAACCATATGAGGAATGGAAACACAATTTGGTTGCACAGACAAGTCCACTTGGGCAGCAAAGGCACGGAAAACACCAGATGGTGTAAGGGTGTCATGAACGATGCCACATGGGCATAGGAAACAACAAAAAGACCATACGGACCAGGGAGGAGCAAAAAAGATTAACTAGTAGACAATGCTACCCCAGCCATAGTGGTCTTTACTACATGTAGGTATCAGGGAAGGACTATAGAGAGGCTCAAGTGGTCACATAGATCACTCAGGTATCGGATTAGAATCTTGCATGTGCACAGCCCTCGTCCGAAGTCGTTTATGGATCTGCCCTGGTGGATCCACGAAGGATCACAATGAAAGTGCGTGGGGTGCTGCTCCATCATTCTCCCCCTCTCCATAGAGCAGAACGGCGCAGTATGCACAGCACTTGGTAATGCATTGTGCGGTCTTTTGTTATTGGAAAGGATCATGAAAGATCCTTTCCAATGACAATTATTGAACATGTCTATGTAGCCTTATTCGTAATTACCTGGGGGTTTGGGACAAAGAGGAAACATGCCATTGGGGGGGCCTAAAATTTTTGACCAGGGGAATAATAAAGTTGTTTGCACACTTTGCTTGTTTAACAACCTGGGAAAAATTTTCATCTATTATAGGCAACGGAAAAGAGTGGACTGACCCTTTAATGGGCTTTTAATAAAATGCCTTACAGTGTCTGTAAGATTGTGGGTGGGATTGTGGGATTGAACCCTGTGGGCTCCTTAGCACTGTTGAAAGTGTCACTTTTAGCGTTATACACAGGTAAGCTCTTTATATTAATTCTAAAACTTAAAAGCTGATAACATGCCACGTACCGTTATTACCCAAAGCTTTCATCATGACTTCCATCTGAGCATACTCATAGTTGAAATTGACCTCACTGGACACTTCGCTGGAACTGTCTCCATCTGCATCTAGCTGCTCGAAGCTGCTGCTGTTTCTCATACTGACGTCCCGCTCCTCGTCCTCCCGATCTGACTTCTTCTTCTTTGGTAAGCTTATCCTTCAAATGAATAGCAGTGGATCAGAAAGGAGTGGGGGTTTATGTACATCAAGACAGACCAGCAGAAAACAAGAGCAATAATTCATTTGT
>NC_092861.1:2657383-2659226 GCF_032062135.1 Pyxicephalus adspersus
TGCCTTCCTCTGGATCATCTATGTCCATAGGGTTTTATATCTGGGATTGTTTATTTCCCTAGTGGGTGAACTTGATGGACTTATGGCTTTTTTCAACCTGACTAACTGTGTAACTATGAAGATAGCAGCTCCCTGTGACAAAACGAAGATAGATGAGTAATTGCTGGTTTAGTTCCACTTTAGGCATATAATACACATTTCCCAGGTATTTACTTTGCTGGCATCTATTCAATGTTCAGACATGTCTGTAGATGAGATCCCTTCCATCAATAAAGCCCCAGCAATGGATGAGCTCACCACACAAGTAACAGATAGTTTGGTTAAAATTAAATCCAAAGTTTTGGTAAATCCAAATTTTTTGTTTAGCGATTATACAATCTGATTGTAACATCCAAACAGATATAGCGATGAACTGATACCTGAAAAAGTGATTGTTCCCCCACAGTATCCGGTCGCCGTGTTGGAGCTGCGTGGGACTAGAGATGGATGACCCATTGACCAGAGTCCTGTATAAGAAAGAAAAGAAATCACTTTATTCTTTATGAGTCACAAAAACAGTAGTATGTGCATAGAACCAGTTACAATGTACTGTACATTACCATCACAGGATTTATAAAGCGCCAACATATTACACAGTGCTGTACAATAAATAGGAGTTGTAAATAACAGACAGATACAGACAGTGACACAGGAGGAGGAAAGAACCGTGCCCCAAAGAGCTTACAATCTAAGAGGTGGGGGAAGTATCACACAATAGGAGGGGGATATGGAATGGTGGGAAGTAGTGAGGGTTTAGGAGACAGAAGAAGATGGAGAGGTAAGGTTGAAGCGTTGGGTTTT
The DNA here is from genome assembly GCF_032062135.1 of Pyxicephalus adspersus. Lineage (NCBI taxonomy): Eukaryota > Metazoa > Chordata > Amphibia > Anura > Pyxicephalidae > Pyxicephalus > Pyxicephalus adspersus. Next base: position 2,658,224 of record NC_092861.1, read on the forward strand.
AGGGGTCCTTTTAAATGAACAGAAATTAGGGGAAAGTGGAATAGGACGAGGAGGCCATTCCAGAGAGTCGGGGTAGCTCTAGAGAAGTCAAAATAATGACGCTCATTACAAATCCTTCCGATCTTCCCCACAAAAGCTTAAAAATAATAGCCAGAAGAATTCTTTATTTTGACAGCTGCAGATTTAAAACAATGACTGATCTATAAACTCATTTTAAAGACTCGTATGAGTTTTTAGATCTACTTTAATGTATATAGTTAGCTTATAATATGTGACATGCACACAGTAACATACATTCATAGTATAAAGAATAAAAGTAATAGCTGTTATCACAAGGAATGGCATTTCACTGGAATGGTGCAGTGCAAATAATTGTGGATTCTTAAGATGGAATGAAGTGTTTTTTGTAATACCAAAAGATTAACCCGTTCACAATATGTTAGAATTCCCCAACATAACGCCACATACTTTCTGTAATCAATGCAAATAATACCATTTCTAACTTTCAAATTAAAAAGAAAAACTTAAGCTAGGTTACGTTAGCTGCTCACGCTGTTAAATTACGTCTAGGCATTTCTAAAGTGGTTTCCAAAATGTTCAATGAGAGGTAATATAATGAGATTGTCAGGGGATGTGTATGACTGGATTTGCAGTAAAATAGTTATTACAGTCTTTCTGTTCATTTTGCAGCCACAGCTACTGTACAATGGCCTGTCCCCCGTCAACATTTGGCAGAAAAGGACTTTTGCTTTCAGTGTAAGAGCAGCGTCCTCTCTGCAGCAGTCCAACCTAGCCTTGCTGGGCCATACATGACAAAGGATTCTCAGAGCACCGTGAATGTAAAAAGTTTGACTGTAGCATTCTGTTCTGCAGCTTGTCCGATAAAGTCAATGATAACCAATCGTTCAGTTCTAGGTGCATGGTGCAGCTTGAGATGCTGAGCTTGGTTACAGAATGCTAAGCAGTCCAGTGTCCTCCCCAGACCTCTTCAGCGGGGTGACCC
>NC_092861.1:2660792-2662547 GCF_032062135.1 Pyxicephalus adspersus
GGAATGGTCTCCTTGTCCTATTCAGGTTGCCCCTACTTTCTGCTCGTTTAAAAGAGCTCTTACCCAACACTTCATCCTCACCTAACCGTCTCCTAAAACCTCACTACTTCCCCACCATTCCATATCCCCATCCTATTGTGTGTAAATTCCCCTACCTCCTAGATTGTAAGCTCTTCTGGGCAGGGTCCTCTCCTCCTGTGTCTGTCTGTCATTTGTAAACCCTATTTAATGTGCAGCTCTGCGTAATATGTTGGCGCTATATAAATCCTGTTTATTAATATTATTATTAATAATAATAAAAATAATAATAATGTTATATTGATGACTATACTAAATAAAAGCAGAGCACAGCATCTGTAACAACCTGTCTGTATAGACGATACCCCCACACCTTACAATCCCACAGAAGCCGTGTTTATAAGACAATACCTAGAAACACAAGAAGAGGAAGAAGAGACAGAACAGTGCACGGTGTAACATTAGCAGCATCAGGTGAGAAGACAGGAACGGGCTTGTTACAGCGCCGCACACCTTCTACTAAGAGACGGCCAGGCATGTAGAGAATGCACGGATGAGAGAGAGATCACTAAACTGTCTCATTCATATATTAGACTACACACATAATAACTGTCTCTGATTTCAGAGAAGGAGGGAGAACATAGGCACTGACACAGCAGACAAATAACTGTAGGAGTTTACTAGAAAAAAAAGAAATGCTTGTTAGACTGTAAACAACTCAATCATAGCGAGTGAGAAAGAGAGGAAAAGCAGTTTAGAATGAAGGCTAAAGTATATAAACGGCTTTGAAAACCTCCCTGTGGTTTCTGCAGATTGAAGATCAGAGGCATGAATTCACCAAACGAGCTCCGTCCTACCCTCTCCGTTTATCTAAATGAATGGACGGCATTGATCTTGCACTGAAATCCAATTCGCTGACTTACCTCCTGGTGCAAGGAAACTATTCCACCTGTTAGCAGCAGCATAGCGGAGTTAATGACAGCAATCGGCAGGTTATGAGGGTCGTCCTGAGTCTTCCACATCACCTAGGTCCTGTTTTCCCTTACAGCCCTCTAGTGCTTGGGGGAAAAAACTATGGAAGCTACAGCACCACCTGCTGGTAAAACTGCAGAAAGCAGTCTGTGGGAGTCAAATCAAAAGAACTTCAAGTTCTACGCTGCTGTTACAGAACTATGTGGAAAATGCAGGTTTTTGTCAGATAAAGCTGTGATAATAAAGTGCGCTATGTTTGTAAAATGTTAACCCCGTCAATGCTGATGAAAAATTGCTGCATTGGTATGATGGTAAGGATTGCTGGAGAAAAAACGAGTTAAGTTACAGGGTTTATTACCTGGTGTTCTTCATTGGGGTCAGGACGACTTGGCCCTCTGGGGTGATATCTATGATGCAATGCTCAGGAAGGATCCCCATCCCACACAGCTGGATGTCCTGTGAGTCGTCAGAGCCAATGAGCGTGTGTTCCTGCAGAGATGGGCAATGAAATACTTAAATAAAATTAATTTACACCTTCCATTAATTAATTATTATTAATAAACAGTACTTTAAATACACAAAAAAAAACAAGACGTGGAAAACTAGCATAGTACTACATCATACACAGAGGTCATATAGTCATACATTCACAGGCCAAACTTACCAGCAGATGCAGGCATTGAGACAATGTGACCATAAAGCTAGGACTCATTTGCCTGCTTTGTTTAATATAGGTTGAGGACTGTACAAATCAAATTTGTGTTT
>NC_092861.1:2663892-2673997 GCF_032062135.1 Pyxicephalus adspersus
GGTGACCCCTCTAGTGATGGTGACCCCACAATTCTATCTATATAGAGGAATCAGGACTCCCTTCCTCCTGCTGGTGACCCCAGATTTTGATCTATATAGGGGAATCAGAACCTCCTTTTTCCTGTTGGTATTTTCTCTTTCGTTTATACATATAAATCTGCTCCACCAGGAACTACAGATGACATGTAAGAGCTTTAGAGTTGACAATGTTATTAGTAACTAGCAATTTCAAAGTTTGTCCTTAGTCTTACTATTGTTATTTTTTACGCATCCACACATCCCAAAAAAATGTAACTAAAGTACACAGGGTGTGTTTGGTACTCCCTGTTCTATTGCCCCACTCCCTAATATTTGTTTTTCCAACCATTTATACTCTTATACTTATAATTAAACTTAAGCATACTTATAAGTAAACTTCCAATGCTAATATAATCTTAAAAATCTATCCACACTCAGCACCCTAAACTGGGCTGTAAGTTCTAACAACATAGCTGCTTTGGGTACAGTTCAGCAGGGTTTTCAATGGCAAACCAACTCCATGCCAGCAAAGTGGGCTGGTTGCAGTATGGCGGTGGTACAAGAGCAAAGTGTGGAGCTAGGTATGAACCAAAAGGATTTAAAGCATTGAAGAGAACATTGCAATTCCATCAACATCACAACCAGGCTTTTGGATCCTCTGTGGAGTAAAGGAGTGCAATGGGGTCACAAATTTAGGGTTTAAACTTTAGAGGAGGTGGAAATAGGGGATTGTAGGTAATAGGGGTCTACATAAATGCCTTGATGGAAAATAAAGTCCTATGCTGGTTAACCAGAGATGCAAACCCGGGGCTGCTTTTGGGTTTGACAGTGACTACTGTAATATCCTTTCCTCTGGTATACTACAAACCCGACTCCTCTCCTCTCCAACTCTCTCCTATGATTGCTGCAGCCAGACATCCATCCTTCCCACCTACCTACCCCATACACTGCCTTCCCACCTACTTACCCCATACACAGCCTTTCCACCACCACTCTTCTGCTGCCTCCTTACGTACTTCTCTTCATTGGCTTCCATTTCACATGAGAGTCAAATTCATCTCCTGTGCTTTGCCTTCAAATCCCTCCACAGATCTCATCCCACCTTCCTACCTGATACACAAATCCCTCCATAGTTCTTGCCCCACTTACCTTTCTGCCCTGATAAAAAAAAAAAAATATCCCCCCTTGCCACTCCCTCCGCTCCTCCAATAACCTACTAATGCCTTCCTCACTCATAACCTCCTCACATGCACGGCTCCAAGACTTCTCTAGAGCTGCCCTGACTCTCTGAAATGGTCTTCTCGTACTATTCGGCTTGCTCCTACTTTCTGCTCATTTAAAAGAGCCCTCAAAATCCAACGCTTCATCCTCACCTACCCGTCTTCTTCTGTCTACTAAACCCTCACTACTTCCCACCCTTCCATATCCCCCTCCTATTGTGTGATACTTCCCCCACCTCTTAGATTGTAAGCTCTTCTGGCAGGGTATTCTGCTCCTCCTGTGTCACTGTCTATATCTGTCTGTCATCTGCAACCCCTATTTATTGTACAGAGCTGCGCAGTATGTTGGTGCTATATAAATACTGTATAATATTAATAATGTCTTTTCTTACTGTGCCACTTCTAGTGCTGGATAGCTCAGTCTTCCCCAATAGCTAAAGCCTAGATGAACTCTGAATGTCTTGGTTCCCCTCTTGACTTCCTATATAAGATATGCCTTGAATTTCCTGCTTGCCAGATTATTGCGCTTCTGCAGTATCTCGCCCATGCTGCTGAATTGTATCGTTTTCCACTACTGCTCCCCAACCCTATGCTGCTGATATACAGACTGCTCTTCATCTCTATTCATTGCAATCATGACACACATGGCTACTGACCTTGGCCTGATCCTCAGCTTTGCTCAGTTACCACTACCTACCTACGTACAGATCCCAGACTATTTACTAGCACTGACCTGATTGCTGCTGCAGCTATTGCTCTCCAAGTCGTTCCCAAGGATGTGACATCAAACCTTAATATCAATTTTTACCTGCAACTCACTTTTGTATTCTATTTGAAGAAAACATTTCTCCAGACAGACACTAAAATATCTCATCAAGGCTTGAACATTATTATGTATTAGAAATTTCCATAACCGACTTACCTTAAGATAATAAACCAGGAGCTCATTAAGGGCTGGGTCTGCATTTAAATTTACTAAAAAGCACTTGTTGTCTCCGACTTTAATCCCTGAGGTCTGCAGTGATATGCCAAGACTCTCCAGCTGCTTCTGACGCTCCTAGAAAACCAGAATATAACATCAGCATGCATACATACAGCAAGATCGGCACCATGCTACCAAATATAAACAATCTGCAGGGAAGCTTTAATTCCATCGGTAACCAGCAGAGGGCTCTCTATAAATCTAAGTTAACTTGTGGGAATAGTGTTATAGGGGTTGCCATTGTTGACTCGTCTATTAAACCAAAATTTTAGTTAAATTTAATAAATTGTTCCTAAATCTGCTGTCCAGCTTTCTCTTTAATCTTGCGCTATTGTACAGGCTTCTCTCCTCTACTGAAATTGCCTACATTGTGAGCCTGCCACAGTGTGCATTAGAAGCTGCAGAAAGTCAGATAGAGACTGCTTCATCTCCTGTTTTAGGTCAGAAAGTTTCTGCTGGAAGCTCCCATGCCATTGAACTTTCTCACCCTTGCTGTGCTCCCCCACCCCTCCGTTTATATGTCAGGGTGGGGGCCTGGCAACTGAATACTCTGGTTAGAGCACTGTATTGGTGATGTCTTCCATGCATGAACAGAGCAGCGGTGGAGCGTGGTAAAGGGGCGTTATCCCTAGAAATGGGGTGGTCAAAAAGTAGGCAGGGCAACACGTGACTCCGGTATCCAGTAACTCCTATAATTGTGTCAGCTTTCCACTGACCCCCCGTATTCTTTATTCCAACTTTCTAATGGCTACCCCTTAGTATGTCCTATTTTTCCATTGTTTTGTATTATGCCCCAGCTGTTCATGTATTGTAACCCAGCTGGGCGGTGCACCCTGTTAAAAGGAGCTGGTGAGAACACTGGTAAAGAGTCCCTTTGAGATGTTATATATATGTGAAGAAATTGCTAGTAATAAAGAAGTGGGAACTTTTATCTGTCATTATGTGAAATGTGTTTAATAGTTAACTAAAGAAGTGCAGTGGAGACATATCCAGGATACATTCCTATTGTGTGATACTTCCCCTACCTCCTAGATTGTAAGCTCTTTGGGGCAGGGTCCTCTCCTCCTCCTGTGTCCGTCTGTATCTGTCTGTCATTTGCATCCCCTTTTTAATGTACAGCGCTGTGTAATATGTTAGCGCTTTATAAATCCTGTTTAATAATAAAATTAATAATACCCTAGTAATTGTTTTGGATGATCGCCATTAAGGGACAATGCTAGCATGGTGCTGGCATCAATCAAAATGGTAAAGGTTTTATTACCTCTTATTGGAAAAAAGAATCTCACAAAAGAATTAATGTGCATTATTGGCTTTTTGGTACTGGACATTTTCTTCTAACCAGTTTAGCAAGATGTCCCCAAAAGAAGTATCCAGATCCTAGATTCACAATCTGATGGGTCATAGCCCAAGGAATGAAGGTCTGGTATGGAGAACATATGCCAACGTGTGTGCACAAACCACCATGACTACGTATATGGTGCCTACACTATAACATCCAACATATGAGGTGAGTGTGGGATCTGAACATTATTATTATATATCGGGGTCCAGACAGAGCTTGGTATCTAGGAGGTCCAAAAAGACAGGAGACCCCTGCACCCCCAAGAATTAAAATCAAAAACTAAAGCCCAGTCATGCGCCCTGTTAGAGTCACATGACTGGCTCCCCCCAATTATGGAGGGGACTCTGCTCAAAAAGGAAAGAGCTTACCGAGAAGAGGAAAACCACATTACCTGCTCTCCTCCAATCACAGAGCTCCTAATTACTGAGGCCTTATTTTTGTTTTATGAATCAGCACATCCCAATGGAGAAAGGGAAGAAATATTTGCTTTCCAATATGAATATGGCCCTACATATGATAAATCAAAGGCAAACGGATTCCAAAACTGAACGAGCCGAAACTGGTAGCACAGATATGTCACCAAGTCCCAGCATTTATCCAGATCGGACACAGGAAATAATCATTTTTATTACTATTGGATATAAACATCTCTGTTACAAACCTGAGCGACTTCCTCCGTCTTGCGCAGCTTCTCTTCCCACGTCACCGTCATTTCTTGGATGAGTTTCTCAGACTCCTGTAACCGTTCTTTCAGTTCAGGAGCCTTCATAGACTGTAGGGTGGAAAAACAGAAACAGAATAAAGCGAGGCACATTAAAGAAACTAGAATTCAGGAACAAGTCCAGACAAATTATAGATATTTAAATTACAACTATGCCCCCCATGGTCCCTTTGATTTAAAAATGCACATTTTAGTCCTAAGGATTACTTAAAACACACGTGGCAATAAACCTCCCCTGAAAAGTTCTAAATTTTCACACCAAATCCAAAACATCAAAAAGATTCATTTCCAGGAAAAGTTATTTATTTATTAGAGAGCAAAGGAAGTGGGCAGATGAGGAGCAAGATGCTTCCAGCAGCTTATGGTGCAACGGTCAACTTGAGACAGCAATTTGCTGCTAGATTTGGAGACTTAATTAAAGTGGGCAGATGAGGAGCAAGATGCTTCCAGCAGCTTATGGTGCAACGGTCAACTTGAGACAGCAATTTGCTGCTAGATTTGGAGACTTAATTAACAATAATAGTCATTGGAAAGGATCTTTCACGATCCTTTCTAACAACTAAGGACTGCACGATGCATGAACGAGTGTTGTACATACAGCACCGATCTGCTCTATGCAGAGGGGAGGGGGAGAGCGACAGAGCGGCACCCTGCTGCACACTCACCCCCTTCCCTTGCATTAGGATAGTTATTCGTCCATGAATCTCTTTAGGACGGTGGTTCGGACAATGGACGACTGGCGCTGTACACACTCCAGATTCCCGCCCGATATTGGCCCTGAGCCGTTTATCTGGCGAGAACCGTTGGACGCGTGTCTATGTAGCTTTAGGCAGCAAAAACAGATATGAAAGGTGCACCTGGTGAATAATTAAAAACACAGTGCTTCTATAATTCTGTCCTGGGGAAACAATGCCTAACCCAACCAGCCTGGCCATTTTTTGTGGAGCTGGCAACCTAAGTGGGTGAATAATGACCCTGTAAAAGCTATAGAACAAACTTCTGATTGTTACATACACAATGTAGCCACAAGAGGGAGCCCTCGTGCTACACTGAAAGAAATGGGACCGGAGGTACTTTTTTAATGTATTCAAGAATTCAAAGAAATTGCAAAACAAAAAGTACCTGGACAGAATATTATTTTTCCATCAAATATTTTCTGTTCTATAAATATTCTGCAAACAGAATTGGACAGTTTCGGCGTTGAGTGTTGTTTTTTTTTTCCCTGGTGTAATCTATACACCATAATTAAGAGATCTTCAAAGATTTAGGGACAATATTTGGAGGGAGACACAAGGGCAACACAAATATTCCTATGATTTTTATCGAAGTGCAATTTAATGTAAGAAGATAAAAATATTAAGATTGTGATTTGTTTTACAAGAAAAATTAAGAACACTCAGCAGGGGAGGCTTTCAGGAAAAAAGTCCCTGTGGCCCCAGATAGGGCCAGAGAATAAAAAGTTGAATGGTGATGAAGATGAGTACTCAGTGTAGCAAGCACTGAAACTTTTTGCTTTTAGAAAACTATTTTTGTCCTATCACTGAGAAAGTTTCAAATTTGGATCCTGAATAGGCGTTACCTCAGCCTGCGTCAGCTGATCTCGCAGCTTTTCCACCTCTTCTCGCAGCTCTCGAATGATTCGAGCGTTGGGGTCCTCATTCACCACGGCATGGTTGACGATGTTCTTGGCCCGGTCGGCGTACCGCAGAGTGGAAAGTGTTTCGTCGTAGTTATCAGCAGCAGGGCTGACAGTGGCCACCATTGCAGTTTTGCTGTTCCCGCCCAGACTGTCCTTTAGTGATGAAATCAGAAATAAAAAAGTTAAAAAAATTAAAAGGAAACACCAGAGCAAAGATGTATATGGTAAACCAAAATACACGTGAACTAAGACCTGGGTTTAAGATAGAAAATGGGCAAAATTATCCAAAAGAAAGATTAGGATTATCCAACATCAACCCATCAGCACTCATCTGTCTGGAATGCTGAACTTTAATCCTACCAATCGTCTTACTGACATGCTATTTGTATGTTCTCCCCATGTTGTGTGGTGCCCCCATTTCACTAGATGGGTCACTAGCAAGGAATTCTACAAAAAAGGATTTTTCCTTGCACATGACTGTGTTTGAAGTTAGCAGAACTTTATCTCATTTACTAGGCTAATTGAAATATCCTTGGCAAGGTAATAATAAACTTTGCTATGTGAAGAGCCTATATTCTTTTTGTGAATCAATTGCAATGTATCTGTGAAGTTATAGTGAGCAAGTAAAAAGTCACAACAAACTATTTCCAGGTAACTGTGTGCTCATTGTACCATAACGTGGCAATGATTTGAATATCACTGGGGCATGACAACCAAACAACGTCATACTTACTTTTAGCAGCCATGTCAGCACAGAGTCCCGATACGGAACAAACTTATTTTTATTCTTCCCAGCTCCTTGGTCTGCCAGGGCAGAGATGACCAGGCCTAGGGTGGTGAGGGACCTGTTGTGACAAGACAAAAATTATTCAAACTTGATCACATTATCCTTATCCTTTACTATTACATCTTGTCAGTTAAATCTTTCCAGCTACGAAAATTGCATGTGTGTATTCAGTCATGCGTTACGATGTGGACAGAGCAGTCTACCTGAGCAGGTGGTACGCTGTGTATATGGAGCGTTATACTAGATCACGGGGTATGCTGTGGACAGGGAATGTTACGCTAGAGCACAGGGTACGCTATGGAGAGGAAGCCATATACTATAGAACCTGTACCCTGTACACTGTGGACAGGGAGCATTATACTGGAGCATGTGTTACACTAAGGATAGGGAGCGTTATACTAGAACACGGGTACTGTGGACAGGGAGCGTTATACTAGACCATGCGGTACCCTATGGACAGGAAGCGTTATACTAGAGCATGTGTTACGCTGTGGACAGGAAGTGTTATACTAGAGCATGCAGTACGCTGTGGACAGGGAGCAGTATACTAGGGCACGCTGTGGACAGGGAGCGGTATACTAGGGCATGCGGTACACTGTGGACAAGAAGCGTTATACTAGAGCATGCGGTACACTGTGGACAGGGAGCGTTATACTAGAGCATGCGGTACACTGTGGACAGGGAGCGTTATACTAGAGCACGGGGTACGCTGTGGGCAGGGAGCGGTATACTAGAGCATGCGGTAGGCTGTGGACAGGGAGCGTTATACTAGAGCATGCGGTACACTGTGGACAGGGAGCGTTATACTAGAGCATGCGGTACACTGTGGACAGGGAGCGGTATACTAGAGCACGGGGTACGCTGTGGGCAGGGAGCGGTATACTAGAGCACGGGGTACGCTGTGGACAGGGAGTGGTATACCTGAGCATGTGGTATGCTGTTGACAGAGAGCATTATACCTGAGCATGCAGTACACTGTGGACTGAGGCGTTATACTAGAGCATGGGGTAAGCTGTGGACAGGGGGTGTTATACTAGAGGATGAAATGCTGTGGACAGGGAGTATTACACTAGAGCTCTTCAAAACAGAGAACACATTATACCATAACCATGAAATGTAAGGCTACGTATGCGCATGCAATCGTTGTCGCTGAAAATTATCTTTCAAGATTTTTTCCTACGACAAAGAGCAACAGCTAAATGGACATGTGCTATGCACATAGTGCCTGTTCTGTTCTATGAAGCGGGAGGGCAAGCAAGCAGCACCCCGCTGTTCTTTCCTCTCTTTCTCTCTCTCTATTTGTATAGCAGACTTTCACCCTTGTTCCTTTAGGGTGAATCCACAAATGCAACTGATGTACATGTCACCCTTTTGCCCAAGACAACAACTTGGGCGAGAATCCACTGACGTGTGTATATAGCCTTAGACTACAGCTCTTGCAACAGAGTATGCGGTGTGCTGAGAACAGGCAGTGTTGGCCTAGATCTCTTAAAGCTTGGCACATGTTATGTTGTGAAGAGACTGTTAGACTAGACACAAAGTACACAGAATGATGTCAACCATCAGTGTTATAATGAAGCTGTCCAAGCACAGATCAAGCGGATCGCTGTAAACAGACTAGATCTCTTCAAAGAGAGTACACGGTAGACCCCGAACAGGTAGTGTTAGACTAGAACTTCTCATTCACAGAGCATGCAGTACGCTGCGAATAGGAAGTGTTAGAATAGATAGACTAGAGCCCCTATTCACAGGGCATGCAGTACGCTGTGAATAGGGAGTGTTAGAATAGATAAGTGTTAGACTAGATCTCTCCAAACAGGGCACACTGTATGCTGCAACCTGACTGTTGGAGCTCTCCAAAACACAAAGCGCATGGGATGCTGTAAACAATCTGCGTTTCTGCACAGCACTTTCCCTAATTGATGTACACGATGAAAGGTTTGCACGCTCACTTGTTAATATTGCTTCCTTCTTTCAGACGCTCCCCTGCGGCGCCCGTCTTAGTGGCTCTTTCGCTTCCAGCTAAATCCACCAAACTCAGCTTACTCACTTTTTCACCCGAGGTCTGGAAACAAAAACAAACACAATAGAAGGTGAATTACCAGATCAGAGAACAGCTGAAACATCATTAATTATGTAAAAAGCAAAGGGGAACACATATCAATAAAGGCCATTATTTTACCTTCAGCTTCCTGTAAACATTTAAGTATAACATACGGGTATTGGATTTTCAGAAACTAGATGTAATAAACATGCAATATTGCCATCGCATGAAAAGAAACAAATAAATAGTGCTTAATGGGAAGTTAATATTGGAGGTTCGATAATGCCGTCACAGTAAAGTGCACAAAGCCCATTTTTTAATCTAGTTATCAAATGCCAATTCTACTGGAAGATGTGTGCAAGAAACATAGTTGGCTTTCATTGAATCTGTAATTATTTTAAGCTAACAGACTTTGAACTGGTTACATTTAATGGGTACTGCTTCTGGAAACTAGTGGGACATCCAACAAGACAACTGGCCCAAAAATTGAATTAGCACAGGTGAGGTTTTATAATTAGGTGGTTAGGTTCCTCAGGTGTATTTTTCTCTTACAGAAACCCATTGTTTCTTGAATGTACGGCACCCCTTATTGAAGAATCCAGATAATAAAGAATATTCTGCTAAAGGGAAGCCACCAGTTCATAATAAATAAAAGTTTGATGCTGGTCTGACAATGCCAGTTCCAATGAATAAACCAGCGAGGTTTCTGAAGAGCTCAGACTATAAAGCAGTTTATTTACACTGCCTCAGAAGACTCTAACAAGCCGATGACATGTGTAATGTACACGCAGCACAGATTGACTTTCTCTTGTACATGTGATGACAGACGCGGTCCATAAAGAGCAGCTGTATTGTTCATTAGCCCGTTTCCATGAAGCAAAAAAATACCGAGAAGCTATTTCTAATTAGGTTACAAAGAACGTATTTAACAAAGCAATTATAATGAGGAAAAACAGTTCTTCTTGTAAGATCTAGACAAGTTGCAGGTTCTTGTAGTTGGTGTTGAATCTGTTACTCCATATAAGGGGGGACGCTAATGAGGACAGAGTTCTTCCCACGAACAATGGCTGCTCACTCTGAATGACTTTATTCCAAGTGCACGGCGTCAGGTGTACGGACGGTACAGGGCGCAGGGGATCGGGTGTACAGGCTGTACAGGGCGCAGGGGTTCGGGTGTACGGACGGTACAGGGCGCAGGGGTTCGGGTGTACGGACGGTACAGGGCGCAGGGGTTCGGGTGTACGGACAGTACAGGGCGCAGGGGTTCGGGTGTACGGACAGTACAGGGCGCAGGGGTTCGGGTGTACGGACAGTACAGGGCGCAGGGGTTCGGGTGTACAGGCTGTACAGGG
>NC_092861.1:2674020-2679328 GCF_032062135.1 Pyxicephalus adspersus
GACGGTACAGGGCGCAGGGGTTCGGGTGTACAGACGGTACAGGGCGCAGGGGTTCGGGTGTACAGACGGTACAGGGTGCAGGGGTTCGGGTGTACAGACGGTACAGGGTGCAGGGGTTCTGGTGTACAGGGTGTACAGACGGTACAGGGCGCAGGGGTTCTGGTGTACAGGGTGTACAGACTGTACAGAGCGCAGGGGTTTGGGTGTACAGAGCACAGGGGTTCGGGTGTACAGACTACAGAGCGTAGGGGTTTGGGTGTACATGTAATTTTGCCCTGTGTGCAATCTCTGTTGTCACTCTTCTGAGCAGAATGACCCTGCCCATCTTGTAAGCCCAAGGTGTCAGATATGTTTCAGCACAGTAACTTACAGAACACTGCACAGAAGAGGTGACAGCACAAATTTATATTAGACAGAATGTGACAGATCCCAGAGGATCTGTGCCTCCTTCAGGTTCACCCACCTTAAAGTCTCCTGCTGCTAGGACCAACTATGCTTTGAGATCCCAGTCCCCGCTCACTTCCTGGTCATATGACTCTGTCGACTGCCCCTTTACCTCTCTCTAGAGGACTATAGTGTTCCACAGATACACCTGCTGGAAGGCATGTAAACACCACCTGAGAATGCCTCTTCACCAGCACTCCCTCTTGTGGTGGGTTAGGAGTCTGCGGATTACATGAACTTCCTCCATCACATGACATTCCCTTTATAAGGCAGTGACTGGCAACAGGAAGTTACCTGGACAAGGAGTTCCCTTAGGCTCTGTTCCCAGGTTCCAGCTGTTCCTGTCCAGTTGCTGATTCTCCTGTGTGCAGACTCTGGCTTTGACCCTTGATTGTTCCTGTTTGTGCTTGCCCTAACCTCTGGCTTGTTTGACCTCAGATCCATCTCACATTCTAGCACCTCGCCTGTTTCCTAGCTGTCAGCAGTCACCTGCCTCTGCATGCTCGGGGGCCGCAACCTGGCAGTTGTCCGCAGCTTAACATCCTCATCTCTGGTAAAGACCGGGCAGCTGCTTAGACTCTGCACCCCACATACATCCCTGCAAACTGGGCTGGTGACACTGAGGGTCCATCATCCTGCCCAGTGGCACCGTGACACAGAATACCCTAATATTATTAATATTATTAATAATCAAGACGATTTATATAGCGCCAACATATTACGCAGCACTGTACATTAAATAGGGGTTGCAAGTGACAGATTAATGCAGACCTTAAAAACTCACATGAGCGGTCATTGAAAAGCCAAAACAAGGCAAAACTCCTGTAACTGCTATGTGCATTGGGGCTACTGATAAAACATCAGCTTTCTGTCTACATTCCTACCATCTTCTCTTGAGAAGATCATTCCCAAAGAATATAGAACGATTACACAGAACGAATTTAAGTTTGTGTTGTGAGAGAGAATGGCTTGGACCCCCTAACATCTAAATGGCCAGTAAAAAAAATCATAATAATAAGAATAGAGATCCATAACTTCCTTTTCAGCCCCTCACAGCTGGCGAGGTTAATTAGCACACGCACATACCAATCTGTAATGAGCAGCTCTATGTAATGAGTTCATTCCAGCAGCCCACATATGTCAGAGGAATCCCAAGTAGCACAGTGCACAATCTGGACAACATTCCAGCTTCTACCGCCAGCACTGGCCTATGACAGGCTATTCATCTGAAGAGAGCAGCAGGAAAAGTGGCCCTGTAAAATGCTGCAGAGGGGAGGATGTCCTAATAAAGTGTCCAATGCAGCCACAGAGATATTTATGGGTTAGGGACAGAGGTCAAATCGTCCAGATGGAAAGGAAGCAGACGAGAGTCAGATGTTCCTCTGCAACAACGTGTCTGTTTATCTATTTGTGAACTATCTGTGCAATGATCTATACAGGGATAGCAGTGTCCACAGAACTATCCCAGGCACAGATCTGGAATGACACGGGGTGACAATGCAATGAACTCATACTAAAATGTGCACTAAAATAAATGACCCTTTGTAAGCACAGCTGCCAATGTAATGTTCTCAATCAGAGGGTAATGACCGCTTGGGGGACTGTGCAGTGGTAACCGGAGGCCAGACCTCTGTTTATGTCAGTGCTGCCAGTGAGTAAAAGGCAATTCTTCAATGGCACCAATGCCTAAGTAGATCTAATTGCAAAACTGAGGTGATGAGTTAGGACCTGTCAGGTTCATTTGCTGTCTACAGAACAACCATCACCCATCATATGTTTTGTGTTCTTTCTTTTTTTTGTTCTGCTTATGACCTGTTTGCATTCACTTTCAGTCCACACGCACTTCAACTATGGCTTTTCTCAGGGTGAGTGTCCTGAGTGTGACAATGGCAGAAAAAGTCTATAGAAAGTATTAGTAATAGAAATAGAATAATAGAAAGTAATAGAAAGTATTTGTACAAGGAGCTTGTTGGTAGGATTTTATTCAAATGAAAACTACAGATTATAAATGTCAAAAATGGCCTTTGAAATGACATGAAAATGTTATAGGATTATTCGAGATTTCAGGGATTGTGCACATCTATCTTATTGTAGAGAGCAGAATGTATTTGTTTATTACAAATGCAGGTTTATGTTACTTCAGATGATCCAGAAAAGACTGTGTGCATGTATTTGTGTGCGTACATAAATAGAGCAAATGAAAAGCAGAGAGGAGACAGGAAACTTACCCCAGACTGGACATCAGTGATTGTATGTGTGAGGATAATATTGAACACAGCATGGGATCTACTGCTTTCCTCATTCATGTTGGTTGCTGCTACTGTACGAGACTTGTTCCCCTCTGACATAAGAGATTCAATGTCCTAAAAAATCAAAAAACAGAGGATAGCAACATTCACAAACAAAAGCCCAAAACTCAACACATTAAACTAGCTCTTTATATTATATTCTTTTATCTATTATATTCTTCACCCTATAAATCCTATCTATCTCCTATATACGCAGCAGTACAGAAATATACTGTGATAATATGTAATAGCTGTTCTCCCGCCCACAATATTATACTTCTATCATATACTCACCTTGTAACTTGAGACTGCTAGTTTTGAAAGGCCATCCACGTACGGGCCTAAGACTTTGTGCTCTCGAACTTTTAGGGACTGCCGACTCCTATGAAAAAAGACATTGAAAAAAAAGATTGTATGAAATGTGTGGCAGCAGCAATTAGAACAGAAGCCCAAAGTATAGAACATGGGAAGGTTTCTCTTCACTTCCTGTCCTATAGAGACCAGAGGAAGTTAGGGAAGCTCCTTCTAAAATGACTGTAAATCCCTCTTTAAATATTTGTCACATGAGCAAGTGTGCTCATTGGAAGATTTCCCCTTAGCGCCTGTACCTTAGTTTTTGCAATGACAATTTGTATGAAAAAGACAGGTCCAGAACAAATAGAAAAGGTCAGTCTACTGAGGACACACAATACCACCTAGTAAAGCACCAGACTGGAACTTTTATTATTAGCGTTACTTTAGTACCTAGTTACTGTTCTTAACCAATCAAAATTATTTGTTGTCACCTCTATGCTTTTGAAGTCAATGAATTATTTACGCAATGGCCTGACTATGCTCAATCCAAACATTGGAGCTGAAGTGCCCAGAAACAGCTAATACCTCTTTTTTGTACAACCATTACAACCACAAGGACTCCATTTGCCTTTTTACTGCTGAAAAGTTTGATTATACATTAGGGTTTTAATATATAGCCAGGTTAGGTGATGTGGGGGTATTTTTATCGCATGTTTAATAACGCAAACCAATTCTGTGTATTTCAGGTGAGCCAGAGATTCAATTGTCTTGAATTCAGAATGATGGGAAGAATGAATGGAATACATGGGTCCACATCCAGTGTCATGGGAGTTGATAATAAAGGGATATATGGACAGTGTGCTATGGAGGAAATTTACCCTTTGGGGTCAAGGAGATCCCGAACTTTTTCATTGTATATTTCCATGTAGGAAACTTCTACTTTGAAGCTCAGCTCGTCCGTCTCCTCCTTCTGCGTCCTCTCAAACAGGGTGCTGCATAGTCGGGGGATCAGTCCTGGCTGGTCAGCAGTGCCCATCATGGTGTAGGACTTTCCTGAGCCTGGAAGAGAATAAAACAAAATATTTCTGACTTTCCTTCGCTCCAAAACAAGTAAAATACTGGAGGACTACACTACCATTATGCTGCTGCCGATCTTTCTGCTGCTGTCCTTCATTCTTAAATGTCTCTGTTCAACCATTCCCTACACCCCTAAATCTGTCTGTCCTATGAACCGTGGGTTCCATGAGCACCCTGTCCTACCAATACCAAGGGCCACAACTCAAAGGATTGCTGCCCCAACATTTTAGGTGTTGGTACTCTGTCACACCTGAGGGCCACTATCCTACCACCCCAAGGCCAGTTGTACAACCACTTCTAGGTACAACTTTCAAAAGCTACCTACCACCTGACCACTCTAAAGGGCCATTGTCCTACCATTCCACTCTTAAAACAATTGCCATTGCACCAATATGCAGGTGAAGAGCTGATGTTTCTCAGGATTTTTTGCAAAATATGTAAAAAAAAGATTCTGAAAATCCTTGCCAACATTCATGCTAGCTTAAACAATCAGTCAACACCTAAGAAACATAGCTGCTTACAGTAATCTGCATTTTCCATCTTAATGCTAATACATTTAAACCATAGTATTCCATCCACAGTTGGAAATTGTTTATCCATATCAACCATGGTGATTTAATAGCCCAATGTCAGTGTTAATGATTCTTCCCCCTATAAATATCTGCAATATAGTTTTGGGATACCCAAGAATCAGGGTACCATTGCGCGGTTAGTAGACCACCTTGCCATAGAACCTCGAATGTCACCGGTCTCTGACCCAGGTCATTGGCGCATTGCAGTTCTGGGACTGCAACTGTACTGCAAACCCCAAAATGCAATACAAAATCATTTGTTTTATGGCTGTTCCAAAAAGAATCATTGTTCTCATAACCTCCCAACTGGAGCCAGATATCAGTATGTGTTGTCCTGGGATTCAGTCCAGAAAGTGTTGGTGTAACAACATTCATAAAGATCTAATATTCAGGAGCTACTTGTATGGTAACCTTACCAAGCAGCCGGTAGCAAGTAACTTTTCTCGGGATTAAATAAACTAAAAAAAATATTTATTTTAGCCTTTTTGACCCCTAGAATAAGTTAAAATAATATCATTAACCACCTGGGCGTTTCACTGAGGTCTAGATTTCTGTACCAAAAGCGGTACACTGTTTTTCATGATTTTTTTTTTTTTAAATTGTAGACCTGTAACTTACAGAAATATGTCCGAA
>NC_092861.1:2679964-2681724 GCF_032062135.1 Pyxicephalus adspersus
TTCACCGAATTACTCAATAATTACTTATATTTCACCGAATTACTGCATAACTCACCGAAATATGTCCAAAATTTTATAAATTTAATAAAAAAATTTTTTATAAAAAAAAATCTTTAAAAAAAAAAAAAAATAGTGTATAATGTAATGTAATTGTACAGTAGCTTATATAATATAATACAAATATATATATATATTATATAAAGATTTCCTTGTATTGGACTCAATACAGCTTTTTTGTATTGAGTTCAATACATATAAGTTATTTAAACTTCCCGCTCGCACCGACGTCACCAGGAAACCCCGGACATCGTCACTGCACTCGCCGGAAGAAGAAGGAAGAGGACAGACGCGTCCGGAGGAGCTGCGGGGACCGGGTAAGTATTTTTTTTAGAGAACGACGCTGGAACAACAGAACAGATGATCCAAGCGGGACCAGGTAAGTGATGGCATTTAACCACCTGAGAACAGTTCGGGTTTAACACTTTTTGCAAGTGTTTTAACCCCGAACCAAGGTCGGGTTTAACGGCCGGGTGGTTAATATCAATAAAATAAAAGTGTACTGCAAAATCTTACCAGTCTGTCCATAGGCAAAGATACAAGCATTGTATCCCTCAAAGGCATTCTGAAGAATGTTCTCACCAAGGCACTGAAAAACAACATCTTGTCCTGGAAAAAAAAAAAAAAAAAAGAATTATGTTAAAAGATCATGTAGATTCTACATACATTAAAAAAACAAAACAAAAAAAAAACTTAAAATTTGACCAAAAAACTGTAAAGTGTCATAAAAAAAAAAGTTTGCCAAACAAAAGTAACTGTAAAAAAAACATAAACACAACTTTTACTGGTTCCCTATTTCCTGCTGCTGAGGTCACAGGAAGGAACCAGTAAAATATTACCAAGTGATCTACAGTGATAGATGCCGTGTGAGGAGCATTTCCCCTGGCAAATCTTTCTGATTTCTTCTACAAACTGATCTATTATTTTTATTATTAAACTTTATTTATACAGCACTAAGATATTATGCAGCAATGCACATTAAATAGGGGTTGCAAAGGACAGACAGTGACAAAGAGAGAACCCTGCCCAGAAGAACTTACAATCTAAAAATAAAAAAATGGACAAAGCAGCAGAGTTGTATTATTATTATTATTATTATTATTAATATTATTAAACAGGATTTATATAGCGCCAACATATTACGCAGCGCTGTACATTGTATGACTTTACCTGCAAATTTCTCCTTTACAGATTCATCCATTGACCAGAAGCAATGATCGTATGCGAATACCTATAGTAAAAGAGAGGAATTATAAACAAACAATATACAAAAAGGAAATAAACAATGAGAGGTTTGCATACAGGTAGCAAATAGACTACAAAATAGTAGTAAAAGGTAATAAACCAGGTACTGCCCCAACATGATTCTACACCAGTTTCAATCAGCCCCTAGAGAATCCCTACATGGCTCTACACCAGTCTCTGAAATAGCAACCCATTATTAATCAGTATTAAACAGGATTTATATAGCGCCAACATATTACGCAGCGCAGTACAATAAATAGGGGTTTCAAATGACAGACTAATACAGACAGTGATACAGGAGGAGAGGACTCTGCCCCAAAGCCATGAAGAACTCCTACATGATTCCACAGCCGCCATTGATATCTCTACTGGGGAACCCCTACATGATTCTATACTAGCCTCCGACTTGTCATCTCCCGGAGAACCCCTACATGATTCTATACTAGCCTCCGACTTGT
>NC_092861.1:2682703-2691482 GCF_032062135.1 Pyxicephalus adspersus
TACATGATTCTATAGTAGCCTCCGACCTGTCACCCCCCTAAGAAGTGTTCGGTAAGGTATTATTAAACACTTTTGGAGAAATACCCATAGTATGTGGCCTGATAATGGTAAAACAGGAAACAAACTTCTTCCCTACAGATAAATGCATGCGCTGTGCCCATCCCAGCAGGTCACCTTCCCCATTCCTAACATTACAGCAATGTATGAATATGAGAACACGCAGACAGATTACACCAATGAAAGTATACCCAAAATATTATTGTGGCAAAGGGCCAATAAACGGAAATGCCAACGCAGCCGCACCCAAAACAAAGGGGTACAAGCGGGTTTAAAACGTTCATCTGCTAAAACTATAAACTAATCCCAATCAGATTCAAGCTGGCATTTTTCTAGTGACAGTGATCAGATAAATATTTGAATGGGTTGGTAATTATAAGATGAATTCCTCCCACTGGGCACCATAACATTCTGTACGCGGTGTATATAGTAATTATAGTCGGGTTTCCTGAAGACCTGAAAGTTATTTCAAGGGTTAAAAAGTCCTTAACAGTTTTTTTTTGTACCAGGCGAAGAACATTTTCTGCAATTGTAAATTCCCGTTCCTGCTGCCAGAAATGTATATATGTATAGTTATATGTATGGTTATAAATATACCTTCCTTTAAACTGAATTGGTAACTCAAATAATAATATAATCCTTCTCAGTTATCTTCTACAAGCTACACAACCCCCCCTCCCTATGCAACAGAGATCAGGAGAGGAATGGGTGCTTGTTGTCCAAATTTGGATAGCAGCAAAGGTGACAACACTGCTTCTCAACAAGTGAAGTGACCGTTGTCATCTTTATTATTATTATTATTATTATTAAACAGGATTTATATAGCGCCAACATATTACGCAGCGCTGTACATTAAATAGTGCTTGCAAATGACGAATACAGACAGTGACACAGGAGGAGAGGACCCTGCCCCGAAGAGCTTACAATCTTAAGAAAAAAGTGACTAATTGGCAGGATTGTCAGATGAAAATGGAAGAAGAATGGTGTAAAAAGAATGTTTTCACACCTTATCAACGGGCTCTGCAATGAGTTCTGACAGACGCTCGTCATTTCTGAGCCGTCTTGTAATATTTGGAATCAATTCCAGACCATAGCGGAAGCTCAGACCCGGCTGTCACAGATGAAATTTTGGAAGCAGAAAACTCGGATAATAAAATGAAACACGGTGGCAAAGAAACCTGGGTGGAATTATTGTTATTATTATTATTATTAATAATAATAATATTACTAAACAGGATTTATATAGCGCCAACATATTACGCAGCACTGTACATTAAATAGGGGTTGCACATGACGAATACAGACAGTGACACAGGAGGAGAGGACCCTGCCCCGAAGAGCTTACAATCTTAAGAAAAAAGTGATCAATTGGCAGGATTGTCAGATGAAGATGGAAGAAGAATGGTGTAAAAAGAATGTAGCCACCACCTTATATCTTTGTTTTTGGGATTATAATCACTTTAAGTGATCGATTGTAAGCTCCTATGGGTTGCTAGGTCCAGCTACTTCCACCTCCTGAGCGTTCCCTGGTTTACTCATTGAGACCGTGCATAGCGATTAAGAAATCCTGATAGGTGGGAGAGGATGAAGCCGAGCTCAGACCAGCAGCGTTTGAAATTTCTGCTCAAAAATGCTTGCAAGAAAAAAAATGCATGCTAGATTGTAAGCTCTTCGGGTCAGGGTCCTCTCCTCCTGTGTCACTGTCTGTATCTGTGTGTCATTTACAAGCTTTATTTAATGTATAGCGCTGCGTAATATGTTAGTGCTATATAAATCCTGTTTATTAATAAACTAAAAAATATTCTTCTCGATTGATACCCAAGGTAAACATACTGCAACATCCCATAAATCTCAACGATACCAATCAAACACTATAAGGGACTTTTAAGGCAGCAAAACAAGCACTTTTCACCACTCTTTTAAAAATTATATTTAAAAAAACATCATTTTTATTCATCTTTAAAATACATCAAATAAAATTCTTCTTCCATTTTCATCTGACAATCCTGAAATTGGTCACTTTTTTCTTAAGATTGTAAGCTCTTCGGATCAGACCAGATCACCACCTATCATATTTTAGAGAATAAAAGGCAAATTTATATGAAGATGTTTTGGTGGTTCTCTGGAGCTCCTGATGAAGCGGATTTTACGGCCGTAAAACGCGTAGGGATTCATATCATCCAGAGATTCCATCTGACAAGTCAGTAACTAATCATGATAGGTGATGATCGGATTCCTGGGGTTTTATGGTATAAGTCCCTTAAGGGGTGTGATTGGTATACTGTTTATATTGTTATTATTAAGAGACATGAACTGTCTCTGGACAATCTCCTGTTAAAGAGAAGCAAGAGGCTGTACTTTTTTATGTTTTATTTGTTCTGAGAAGACTGGGTTACTTTTACAAAGCTATTTAATGTACATTGCTACGTAATATGTTGGTGCTATTTAAATCCTGTTTAATAATAATAATTAGCTATGTGAGTATGTTTGTGTTTATGTCATCAGACTTCACTTTCTTAGTATTCAGCAGCATTAGCACAGCCGGGATTTGAAGCAGGAAGTGTTTTCAGCTCTTCCTGGTGTTCTGCACAAAGCCAAGCTGGCAAGCACTAGAAAACCCTTTCAGGGTCAGTACAGCCATCTGAAGCCGGGGAACATTCTGCAAACTATTCATACCCCGAGCTGTCAGGGTATGAATAGTTTGCCCTACTAAAAGGGCAAAACATGCATTTGCCCCAAGCCCAGAAGAACAGAGGACCACCAAAGGCAATGTGCATAGGGGAGGAAGGATTGGGAGCCCGTAAGCAGCTCGTCCCAGGGTGCTGCGGCGAGCCAAGGCAGATTGTTTTGAAGCAAATTATGAGATTCATGTTTACAAGACTAAATTTATAATAACACAAAGCTGGCCAATCCCTACTGGAGATCTGAAATTATTGCTAACTTTTTTTTTAGGAGTTTCGGAACAGCTGTGACATCCTGTTCAATCCTCATAAGGAATCAGTTATTTAGGAACGGTAGAGCTGTCACTCCATCAGATGCAGATATTGGGGGGGGGGGGGCAATCTAGGAGTGATGATTTAAGGGTCAGGGTGTTGCAATTAACTGGAGCATTTTCAGAAGGTCCCCCTTTGGTTCACTGTCTTTATCTGTATTTTGCAACCCCTATTTATTGTACAGCGCCACCTATTATGTTGCCACTATATAAATACTGTATATTAATAATAATATTGTTATTTGACTTTGTAAGAATATTCAACAATTCCAAAAAGAAGGTCTTGGCAATAGAGAGACTCCTACGCTCCGGTGCCCATGCCTTCTTACGTCCGTTTTGTTCCATTTTGAGTGTTGGATATCGGTGTCCCCTGCAAACAGCCGGGTCACATTCTCTGACCCCCTTACTCCTGCTGTGATTAATGCCGGAGGTCAAAGTATGGAACAAGCGAGGGGCACAGGCATCGGACACCCTGAACGTTTCAAATGCCAAAATGATGAAAGCTGTAGTGCTGGAAGGAATAAGGACAAGCAATTAAATATGTATATAATATATGTTTAATATGTGTAAGGGCAGCATGGTGGCTCAGTGGGTAGCACACCGGCGTTTGCAGGGCTGGGTCCTAGATTTGAATCTCAAACAGGACACTATCTGCATGGAGTTTGCATGTTCCCACCCATGTTTCTGTGGGTTTCCTCTGGGTACCTCCCAAATTCCAAAAACATGGACTGAGGTTAAATGGCTTGCCCCCAAAATTGTCCTTGAATGGCATGACTATGGTAGGGACATTAGATTGTGAGCTCCTTTGACGAACAGCTAGTCACATGACTATGGGCTTTGTACAGTGCTGCGTATTATGTTGGTGCTATATGAATACTGTGTAAGAATAATAATATTAATAGTAATAGTAAAGAAATGGTAACAATGGACCAAATGGGTTTACTGAATATTCTTCATTTACAAGGCAGCAACAATACCTCCTAAAAAAGATTTGTCCATTACTTTTAATGCAGAACCCATCAGTTTTACCTCTGCCCAGGAATCCCTCCCAGATACCCACATAAGGTGCAATATGTTAGGAATGTAAAGAGTGAAGGTGTTGCTGGAGTTATCTTTGCTTTCTGCTCCCCAAACCTGTACCAGGTGCTGCACACTTTACGTAACGTTACACAATGACAGGTGCACTTACTTTTGGCTGGCTCCTACGAGTTCCATGGATATCCGGCACAACAGCAATATAGGAAGAGAAAAGAAACAGAAGGGGACATTAGTGACAAGACAAAATATACAGCAATACGAAATGTGCAGTGAAAGCCTAAAACTCCAAAACTTTTTCATCACTTTTTCAAAAAAAAAAAAAAACTCCAAAACTTTTTCATCACTTTTTCAAAAAAAAAAAAAAAAATACAACAAAAAAATTATCTGCAATACTCACATTCTTCCAGGACTGTCCCCCGCAGACTCACTGCTCTGTGGTCCAATGTGACCTCACTTCCTGGATGACCGCACCACAGCATAATTCCATCTACTTCCTGTAAGCCCAGGATGTCATGGACCCGCCCCCTGGAATAAAAAGTCATCATGGCAGCCTGGACTAACAGGAAAACATTGCAGAGAATTGCAATTAGGTCACCAAGTGCCATTTCCTGCACGCTAAGGAGGAAGAGGCACCTATAAATGATCCAACTGGACTGAAAAAAATGTTGATTTTTACCAAACTTTATTGTCCTTTTAATAACACATTTGTTCTGGTCATTTGCTTAACGAAGTGGGAGGGTCTACTGATATCACATGATCAGTCTGTGTGTTCTAATAGGAGAAAAACTGCTGGCAGATACGGTGAACCAATCAAGTGAGCAATAGTGGGATGGAGTAACAATCCTGGGGGAGCGCTCCATGTGCAGAATGCACAGGGCACAAAGGAGGCAATTGGACCTTTCCTAGCAAGGCAACAATAATAAAAAAAAATGGGCAGCAGTATTAAAATTAGACTGGACTAGGCAGCACTACATACATACAATGATGACAGGAGTAGAGAGGTAGGTGACCAAACCTTTTCTTTGCATAACTGCAGCAGAGAAAACTCAGGTCACAAGGCCAGCTATGCTGCCTGCAAGGGCTGTATTTATTTCAAGAGAGGATGGGCAAAAAAAAAAAGTAGGTAAACGACTTCTCATATGTGTACTTCGCCTTTTGCCAACATTTCAGATTCATCTGCACTTGACTTCCTTTTTCATTATTCTCTCATTATGTATGATTTTTCACAGGTGAAAACATTTCCATTCATTGTTCCATAATTACAGAGGAAATTAGAAGAACGCAATCTGGCAAGCGGAGCTATTAACCCTTACTGTGAATGATTCACCCGCTGGTGCTGTCTAATGCAAAGCTCGGTGACAGGACCAATGCAAAGCGAGTTACTGATAACCGCCGTCCATAAAGGTTTGCTGGGGAGAAGGAGGAAGCCGCAGGTTGGGGAAATGTCAGCGATATCTCCCAATTCTCTATATGTTTCTATAGATGTAGACCGCACGCCAGATCTAAGTTACTCCACGTCCTTCCAGCGATGATTGAATATCCCCAGCTCCTTCCACCTCCTGAGCGTTCCCTGGTTTACTCATTGAGACCATCCATAGCGATAATGAAACCCTGATAGGTGGCAGAGGATGAAGCCGAGCTCAGACCAGCAGCGTTTGAAATTTCTGCTCAAACATGCTTGCAAGAAGAAAATGCATGCTAGACTGTAAGCTCTTCGGGTCAGGGTCCTCTCCTCCTCCTGTGTCACTGTCTGTCATTTGCAACCCTTATTAAATGTACAGCGCTGCGTAATATGTTAGTGCTATATAAATCCTGTTTATTAATAATAATAATAATAATTTCAGCCCGGTTTCTTTGCCTCCGCTTTTCATTTTATTATCCGAGTTTTCTGCTTCCAAAACTTCATCTGGGACAGCCGGGCCTGAGCTTCCGCTATGGTCTGGAATTGATTCCAAATATTACAAGACGGCTCAGGAATGACGAGCGTCTGTCAGAACTCATTGCAGACCCTGTTGATAACGTGTGAATGTTTGGTAGGTTTTGTTACTAACCTTTCTGGTAATGTAATTTATGTATATTGCAAGGAGATGGCTGGCAGGGTAGTGGATGTTATGTATATGTCACCTAGACATAGTGAGGGGCTTCAGGATTTGGATCTGTGATGGCAAAAAACTTTGGGTCCTAGAGTCGGAGGGAGCAGCACACAGCTGTGCTCTCCTCCAATTGGTCTTTGCAGGCTGAGGACATCTAGCTGCAGAAAAGAGTACTGCAGGGGGATCTCCATACTGCAGCAAAAGCTGCTATTCTTTTATATTTAAAATCACCTTTTGCTTGTTCATTTTAAGTTTTGCTTTACGTACTCATGTGTGGGTGAACCACAGAAAGTAAAATATCTCCTCTATTGTTTGGTTTCTGAAACATAACAGTTGCATGAGACATAACGCTTGTATATAAGAACCATACAGATGGCGCCATCGGACCCGAGCACCTTTTATTGTAAAATAGGGATTAGTCACGGGGATCATTTTAATAGCTCTCCGGTATATGAAAAAGTCAATGTTTTCAGATGTCTTTTCCATTTCAGAAGTCAAAAACAGATTGCGGCACATGCTGGCGGGAGATTAACACAGCTTGATTTCTGCATAAGCCGTGTTCATTGTGCATTACCACACGGCGAAAATTAATCTGACAGCGCAGGCTGGTGAGGCGGCCAACGGACTGGCCTACTTCTGCCCTTTGTTGGGGCGACTCCTCGGCAGATGTGGGCTCAGCCCGGCTGCGAACAAAGAAGGCTGCATGGCTGGATGCAGAAAAATGTCATTTAATTGTTGTCGACCTCCAATGTCCGCCAAACGATATTCGTTCAAGAGGACCGGTCATGGGAACCTAAAATACCAAACATTCCTGTGTACAAAGCCGGCTTACATCCTCCTGGAACATGGGTTCTTTTTTCTATTGTCCACTGTATTTGCTGGAGTTCCAATTAAGCTTTAAGGGTTGTGCACAGAAGAGGTTTTCCCTAAACAGGAAGAATGTTAAAGGAGAAGGGAAGAAATTTGCATTATCTTGTCTGTGGGATTGGGCCCTGATTCTTCTCCAAGGCTGGAGAGAATACAGTAAAGCTGGGTGATCCAGCAAATCTGGAATGGATTTCTTCAAAGTCATTTGCTAGCAAATGTTTTGAATCCTGAACCAGATCCATTCCAAGTTTGCTGGATCACCCAGCTTCACTGATGAAAGTGGCCTCGGACAGCTTTAATAAATCAGGCCCATTATCTCAATTGAATGTGTTGCCTGAGCGTCTCCATGCAAGTATTTAAATACTTCTGTAGTTTTGTATTAACCTACCTTATTTATAACCATAGATTTGTGCCTACTGAAGGCCATTTCAGACCTGCAATTGGCTGCAACGTTCTGCTGCAGGTTCCTCTGCAATCCCAGCCTTGAACGTTGTGCAGCAGACGGCAGCCCATGGCCTCGCGGTTCCCCAAAGCAACATGACGCTTTTGGCAAATCTGGTCGCCCACGGTGCGGTTTGCCTATTCCGGCTGCTATGGTTTCACATCATGGGGCTAAAAGGGCCCTTAAAGTGCAGGTAGACACAAAGGGTCTGGTTTATTAAATCTACTCCAGACAGGAGGAAATAGATTATCATGGAAGAACCTGGCTACACAATAATCAGTTTTCTCTAGAATGAGAACAATACAGGTTTATAATACGATAAGATAGAAGCTGGAAATCAATAGAGAGGGACAGGTGTGAAGACAATCGGTGCCTCGGAGTAAAAGCCAGCAAAGTTTATAGATAAAAGGAAATATTTAGGTGGAAAATCCATTCAACCATCGACCTTATGTGTAATTCTGATAACGCCACAATTACTTACTTATCACAAGGCAAATAAAGGCAATACAGGGAGTTTAGATAGCGAGCGACCAATAAATTGCATTAATAAGTCAAAATGGGACTAAAGTTCCTCCAGAGGTTGCTGGGGGCTCCTGCAGCAATGGGCAGTTGGTGCTTCTTAAAGCGGACCTAAAACTCAACATTTTTACTTTACATAGAAGAGCAGACAACCCATCTAAATAGAGTAAAAATGTTGTTATTTAGTGCAACATCCTTTTTTTAAAATAAAAATAAAAAAATACTACACCGCCCTTTAATGGGAACGAAGCCTCTGGCTGCTCCTGCGCATGCGCAGAAAGGGCATTTTTTGGGGGGGTTAAAAGATGCTGATCTTTTTGAGATCAGCTCTCTTTTTTTTCCCCCTTAACAATGGCTACGTCAACCGAGTTCACACCTGCACAGTGTAAGATTGGGTGAAGTAGCAAGAAGGCGGAAGAGAAGACGTAAAAGAAGGCGGAGGAGAAGATGTAAGAGGAGACGGAAGAGAAGAAGGCGGAGGAGGAGAAGGCAGAGGAGGGAGAGAAGGCAGAAGAGGAGAAGGCGGAAGAGAAGGAGGAGGAGGAGACGGAAGAGAAGGAGGAGACGTAAAAGGAGATGGAAGAGAAGAAGGCGGAGGAGGAGAAGGCAGAGGAGGAGGCGGAGAAGAAGAAGGCAGAGGAGGAGGAGGCGGAGAAGAAGGCGGAAGAGAAGGAGGAGGAGGAGGAGGAGACGGAAGAGAAGACGGAGGAGAAGGAGGAGGAGGAGACGGAAGAGAAGACGGAGGAGAAGGAGGAGGAGGAGACGGAAGAG
>NC_092861.1:2691668-2699275 GCF_032062135.1 Pyxicephalus adspersus
AGACGGAAGAGAAGACAGAAGATGGCGGTGCACGCCCTGGGACGAAGAGGAGTTCCAGGACGACGCAGGACTGGATCGTAGGAAGGACCAGGGCCATCGATTCTATGAGATTAAAAGCAAGTTTGATTCTGATTTAAGTGACCGCAATGATCTGTAAGGGTGACATCCTTCCCACAGGCCAGCAATGTAAGAGGAATTCATCCCACTGACCACCACACTAATATACTGAGAGCTGTGGATATAGAAATTATAGAAGGCGTTCCCTGAGGACCTGAAATTTAATTCAAGGCTCCCCCATAAGATTATAATGTGTCAAGGCTAAATCTAAGCACCAAAGGGGATTTCCATTGTGTCAGCTAAATGAAAAATCCTTTTTACAAAATCTCACTGCAATGTGTAATATTTGCAATGTGGCAATATAAGTGAATATTATCAGGAAAAAGAAAAAGAGAAGTATGAAGCATTATGTAAATAGACACTGGTTTTCTGTGTTTTACAGAAGACAGATTGGGTCAGTGCAGGTAGGGTGCGAAATGCAAAACCACTTTTTCTTTCTCTTTTGTTTTTTACCACCCAGTTTAGGTATATTAAATCAGAGCCTGCTGAGATTCTTTACATCCCAACACCATTTTGAAGAACAAAGACCGAGAGAGATACACGTTGTGGCTTTTAGCATCTGTACAATGACCAAACCATAAAAATTCACTTGTAGGAATGAGGTCTTGTTTTACGATGAATCCTCCTTACCCACGCCTTTGTTTTCAAGGTCAATTAAACTAATCGGTAGTCACCCTCTGCCATGTTGCTTGACAGCCTGACGCAGCCAGATATTTATCGGCCAAAGGCAAAGGCATGTCGACATTCATAAAGGAATCCATAAAGGGTCATTATAGGTCTCTACCGCCTTCCAAATCACATCTGTCGGTCAAATACCAAGCTTTGAAAACTTGGAAATGGCTTGGAAACAATGGTTGTTTATTTGTGAGGAGTTAGGCTGTAAATCAGGTAAAGTCGCACCAAGACGGACATTGTTAGGCTACGTACACACCACAGATGATCACTTTCTGAATGGCCTTAGGGCTGATATCGGGCTTGTGTGTACAGCGCTAGCTGTCCATTGTTCCGACGATTGCCTTGACAGATCCACTGATGGGACGATCATAATAAAACTAAAGGGGAAAGAGCACAGCACGGTGCCACTCCGTCGTCCTCCATCCTCTCCATAGAGCAGTACAGCGCTGTATGTACAGCACTCATTCATGCATTGTTCAGTCTTTTGTCGTTGGAAAGGATCGTGAAATATCCTTTCCAACAACAATTATTGCATATGTACCCAGCATAAATGGGCAGCATGGTGGCTCAGTGGTTAGCACCCTGGTCTTTGCAGCGCTGGGTCCTAGGTTTTGAATCTCAGCCAGGACACTATCTGCATGGAGTTTCCAGGTTCTCCCCGTAATTGTGTGGGTTTCCTCTCACATTCCAAAAACATGCAGTTAGGTTAATTAGCTTTCTGGTGTAAAAACTACATGAGAAAATCACAATTTGCTTTCTTTTCTTTACATCTTTCCCAGAATCTTTACATATCAGGACACATCAGTAAATCCCTGAGCTGTGTCCTCGTATGACCTCCTGCGAGTTTGTCCTGATATAACCTTGGTGTCCATGCATGAAAAGACCACCGAGCTCTAAATTGAAAACAAAAAACCCCACCGGGAAGCCCCAGACTTTCTCTTTCGAGAGACACAAGCCCAGAAAAAAAAAAAAAAACACACAATGTCAAGAAGACAACCATAGATTTAGGCAAACAAAGACACGGGGTACCCAGGCTTACTGAGGATTTTGGAAGTATGGTGCAATTGGCGAGAAGTTTGGACACCTTTACATGGAAGAAAACATTACCAGGTTATGTTAAAGCGTATCTAAACTCAACATTTTTACTTCTCACAGAAAGGTAGAAAATCCTTCTAAATTAAAAACGGTTTTCTTTTTAAAGCACCGAACGTCCCGGAAAACCTAGGTCACACATCCAGGGAGGCTCATTGCTCCTTCTGCACACGCCCTGATCTCGCACATGCGCAGAAGGGGCATTTTTCCACCAAGGGTAAAGAGATGCCGATCTCACGCATGCGCAGTGGGATTGGCTCTCTTTTTTTCCCCCCTTACAGCGATTATGTCACCCAATCTCACACCTGCGCAGTATGAGATTTGGTGATGTAGAAAGACGACGGAAGAGGAGACAGAAGATGCCTGCACCGTGACGAAGAATTCCAGGACGACGCGCGACCGAATGGAGGTAAGGTCCAACGCCATTGAGGGATCTGTGGGATTGAATGTGTGATTTTTTTTTTTTATTTTTAGTTTAGTTCCACTTTAGAAGAACCACGACTAAGGCTGGATACACACATATAGTAATTATCTTTCACGATCTTTTCTCAACGACAAAAGACTGCATGATGCGTTAAGGAGCTCTGTACATATAGCGCCATTCTGCTCTATGGAGAGGGAGAGACCGACGGAGCGGCACCGCACTGCGCTGTCTCCCCTTCACTATCATTGCGATTGTTTGTCGCCTGTGGATTCGCCAGGACGGTTGCTGTACACAAGCCAGATTCTGGTATGATATCGGCCAAGAGGCAACTATTGGCCAATTTGGGGTGAGAGGAATTAAGCAATTCCAAATGAATGTTAACAAGAAGGCTTTTCCTGTAGGCAATATAGTAATTGATTTCTGCCCTGTTGTAGCAAACAACAACCCAATAATATTGAAATCCATAAAAAGAGCAGGAGGGGGGCGAGCAAAGCAAGAACTAAACCTGCAAATTAGGATTTTTATTTTTTGATCCAAACATTAAATTATAATCTTTGCACACTTTTTACTACCTGTTCTAGAGATAATAATGTTGCTTTGAATTACTTTCAATTTCTTTTTGATGTTGCTTTAAGTAAAGGTGTTGACGCACCCTGCCCAGATGACATCACCTCGTCTCCTTCATGTTTACCTAAGCCTTTGTAAATACCACAACCAGGATCCCTCTGATGGGGGGAAATACGGGTAATTGCAGACTGTTTACAATGACATATACCGGTATTTCCAGAAAGTGTTAATCCATCAACGCTCGCTTTCCGAATGTCAGCAACCACAGAGATGTAAAGAGGGACAACACATTATTAAATAGGAATTATATAGTGCCAACATATTACGCAGCGCTGTACAATAAACATCCATATACATGTATAGGGAAGGGCTTAGGTAAGTAGAAGCTCTCTGAAAATATTAGATATCCTAGAGTAAGTCATCAGAATACTGGGACCTTGGCACAATTCTTGGCCGAGGACTGAGGTACCCGCACAGAGTTTTACTCTTTCCCAAAGAATTACAACTACATGCTGCAAAATTTACGAATGTTTCCTTATGTGATAGGAAGTGGCGGCCAAATGAGTTTGTTATCACCGTTTCAAAAGCCAGAAAAAATAAGACGAGGATTAATTTCCATCACCAAGTTAGACAAAGTAGGCTAATAACATCTTGGTGTTAAAATTTATGAAAATTTACAAAGAATTTACGAAATTTACATAAATTTTCATTATGTGATAGGAAGTGGCGGCCAAATGAGTTTTGTTATCACCGTCTCGAAAGCCAGAAAATATAAGACGAGGATTAATTTCCATCACGAAGTTAGACAAAGTAGGCTAATAACATCTTGGTGTCAAAATTTATGAAATTTTACAAAGAATTTACAAAATTTACATAAATTTTCCTTATGTGATAGGAAGTGGCAGTCAAATAGGTTTGTCATCACCGTCTCGAAAGCCAGAAAAAAAAAGACGAGGATTAATTGCCATCACCAAGTTAGACAAAGTAGGCTAATAACATCTTGGTGTCAAAATTTATGAAAATGTACAAAGAATTTACCAAATTTACAAAAATTTTTATTATGTGATAAGAAGGGGCCGCAAAATTAGCCAAATAATCACCCACATGTAAGCCAGAAAAAACAGGACGAGGATTAATTGCCATCATAAAGATGGACCAAGTAGACTAATAACTTGGGGTCAAAATTTTATAAAAATTTCTGACAATTTATGAAAAATTTTTTATGCGATAGGAAGTGGTAGCCAAATAGGATAATTAATCACCACTTGAAAGCCAGAAAGAACAGGACTAAAGCTGCGTACACACGGCAAATTTTTCTCGCCCGATAATCGGTATCGGCCAATTATCGGGCAAAAATCTGCCGTGTGTACAGTCGGTCGTCGTCCATCGTCCGACGACCGTCCTGGCGGATCCATGGACGATGGACGACGACCGATCCTAATGAAAGGGAAGGGGAGAGCGCGCAGCAGGGTGCCGCTCCGTCGCTCTCCCCCTCCCCTCTCCATAGAGCATGAACGGTGCTGTATGTACAGCATCGTTCATGCATCGTGCAGTCTTTTCTCGTTGGAAAGGATCGTGAAAGATCCTTTCCAACGAGAAAAATTGCAGGTGTGTACGCAGCTTAACACTAATTGCCATCACCAAATAGGACAGAGTAAGCTAATAATAGCTAGGTGTCAAAATTGATGAAAATATTGTTATGCCATAGGAAGTGGCAGCCAAATGAGCTCATTATCACCCACTTGAAAGCCAGAAACAGTAGGAGGAAGATTAGTTGCCATCACCAAGTTGGACCAAGTAGACTAATAACATCCAGGTGTCAAAATTTAGAAAACAATTACAAATAATTTACGAAAATTTACAAAATTTTACGAAATTTATGAAAATTCCCTTGCGATAGAAGTGGCAAATGATCCAAAATCACCCACTTGAAAGACAGGACAAGAAATAATTGCCATCACCAAGTTGGTCAGAGTAGGTTACTAACATCTAGAAGTCAAAATGGACAATTTATTAGGCTTTCATATTGCAAGGTGGTAAAATATACATTCACACTTTAACCTGCAATTTAATTGTAATTTTTTCTAAGCAGCTCAAAGGTTTATAAGTGGGTTGTGCAGGTTATTTTGTATGTGTAATGAATGAAAGGTACATATTATTCTCTTTGAGTGGCTAGTCACCACAAGTAAGGCATCATTTTGCAACCTTTTTAACATGGAGAAACCTTTGAAATAATGATCAGGTCTTCAGAGAACCCCTCCTATAATTACTATATCCACAGCTCACAGTATATTAGTTTGGTGGTCAGTGGGAAGAATTCCTCTTACATTGCTGGCCATTCGGAAGAATGTCACTCTACAGATAGCTATAAAAGATCATTTGGGTGGCTTATACTGACCAGAGGTGTTCATGGCTCAAGGAACCTCTAGCACCCTCTGAAGGAACCTTAGGGTTTTACAGAAAAAAAAATGCTCAAGTGTCCAGGATCTGGCCATTCACGGGCTCCATATGGCACAAGACAAGCACCAGAAATAGCCTTGTTTCACAAACAAGGCTATCAAAACTTCCAAGCAAGTGCACACCATAAAATTGATTCTACTGAAAAGAGCAGCATTAAATTAAAGCCCCTCATCCAAGTCATCTTCACCAAGGGCTGAATAGGTTCAGTGCTAATAGCTCCCTAGGGCAATAAGAAGCTGAAAGTCAGTGAGTTACAATGATCAAATGCCATAAAAACAAGGCACTGCTTCCAGCCCCATAATTACCTTCATCTCAAGCACGGAGAAAGCTTATTATGAAGATCAAAAGAGAGTAACATGGAGTTTGATGTCATCCACTAACTAGTTTCAATGCATAAAGTCTTAGGAAGTCAGTCACTACGGGACCTTGGTGCAGAAGACTCCTGAAGACAAAACACATTCTGCAATGCTTGTACATATACAATACTGAAATATATTTAATGTACAGCGCTGCATAATATGTTGGCGCTATATAAATCCCGTTTAATAATAATTTAATAATAATATATTCAAACCCAATCTCATCTAAAACCTAGTCAATGCAATCTGAAAAGTCATTTTCAATCCTTTTGCCGCATTAAAATAATACCTGTTGAACCTTCTATTTCCTTGTATAGGCACTTCCTGTACAACGCTCCCATTTGTGGTCCCGTCTTGTCAACTTATACCACAGGTTCCAAATGGCACCACAAATAACTCAGTATTCTCCCCAGTTCTTTTTTTTTTAATTGGGAATATTGTGACCCAACTTTTCAGTAACCACCAAAAAATAGCTGGGAAACTAAAAAGTGCCAGGCGGTGCACCCGGCTAAGATGGTCTGGGGACCTGTCATAGGATGCAGTGCATGCGGAGAAAAAGAGGGTGCAGGAATATGAAAAATGTTTATTACAAACATGAGAACTGCTCATGAAAAATAAATTCCATTTAATTATGGATTATATGCAAAGATGCCGTGCAAAAGTGAGAAAGTTTTTCTTTCAATCATCGAGCTTCTGGATGGAAAATGCAATATTTGCAATGACTATTGTCTAGAATGCACATAAGCAAGGCCTTGGTAGAGATGAGCTTCATTTCCTGCTTCATTATTTTATTCTATGCAACTGAGCAAAATGAACAGTATGGCATGTACAGCCTTTCAGGCTACGGCAGCCATACTGAAAAGGCTGCAATTTCTAAATTAATTCATTTTCATTAATTCAAGACCTCTACGGGTTGGCAATGTGACATTTTTGTTCTTGGGTTTTGGAAGTTCATCCCTTGTTGTGCAGAGAGGAGACTCTCATTGAATGGTGCCCTTTGCCTGGAGTTGTTCTCTAAATCGCACTGGGGGTCGGTCACAAAGTCAGTGAGATTTTAATTCACTTATCCTGTATACAAATCTCAGTGAAATGAAGAGACAGAAGTGCAGCCATGTTCACATTACATCACTGGTAAAAAGAAGGCGGTGGCACGGTGCTTCATCCTCTGCATGTTGTGAAACGTCTCCGGCACAGAGCTGGGAAACCAGCAGGACAGGATGGACCACACGCGCTGCTCATCACACATTCGCTGAATCAGTTCTGTAGCCTGCGAGCACCATGGGGCTGGGCACCTCCAAAACTCAAAAAGCCGGTTATACCGTCTGATGTGGTGTCCACGCCTCTAATGAGGCATTATGAGACTTTTCAAGAAGTTGTGAAATGTTTAATGAATATTTTCCAAAAACCAGGAGTTCTGCATTCTACAAAAGGGATCCAAAGTATTGTAATTCCAGGTGAAGCCTAATGGGCTAAACAACCTTCTGGCTTCTAATATCTCTTTGCTTTATTTCCCCAACCCTGTTTCCGTCCTAATGGGAGCTTGGGGTCTTTTTTTGCACTTCTGCATATCCCAGTTACCCTCATTAATATTATTATCGTAAATATTACACACGGCAGAGGTGAGAATCCCTCATATTATGTACAGCAAGGGGGAAGAACCAGAAATCAGTGTAGGGAACTCATCCTAAAAGCCCTTCACAATGGATATAGCAGTTGTATTGACCTGGAAACCCAGCATAGGTATGGTGGGAGTGGGCCAAGGTGGGCACAGTAGTTGTACAGACCATCACCAGGTATGGTGGGGGTCCCTAATAATAGGTGCAACAGGTGTACAGACCTGGAAAATCACATAGGCACAGCGGGAACCCTTCATAGTGGGCACATTAGGTGTACAGACCAGCAAACTAACCATA
>NC_092861.1:2701060-2703101 GCF_032062135.1 Pyxicephalus adspersus
AAGTGCATATTTAGCAATGTAAAATTTCCTGCACTGCAGTCTACTACAAAATAATAAGATTTTGAAGTGGGCCACTACTAGTTCACTGAATGAAAGCCATTTGCTTTTAGGGTACCTGTGAATCATTTGCCAGGCTTGTATAGCCATCAAGTCCCCAAAGACAGAGAGAGAAGAGACACAAAGGGCCTTTAGCTTCCATCAGCTTTGGCAAGGACACACGTAAACCCAGCAATCCCAAAATGCCTAATGGCCCATTTTTGAGCATCATTTGTTGCCCCCTGCACAGCAGGGATTAGACTGGAAGAAGGAGAGCTAGCACTCAAAGCCAATCACCCCCTGTAGTGTTCTCCCCGGCCCCTTTTAGCTGGGTGCACCACCCGGCACTTTTCAGTAACCACCACAAGTTGGGTCACAATACAGGGTCTACCACCCACCTAGAGCTTCTTCGCTCTGCTCTGTTTTATTGCACCAAGACTGACCAGGTAGATTCTGTTTGGGAGAGAGAAAAAAGTGATTACTCATCAGAATTCTGCTTCTCAGTCACTGGCCAGTTGATGGCGCCCTCCAGACCAAGCAATGAAACTAATGCACAGGGGTAAAACTTTGATGCTTGGATCACAAGACTTGCTTGAACATCATGACACAGCCTCTGGCAAGCAAAGCTGTTTGCATACACGTATTTCACTTGTCTATTCAGCTGTTCACCTTGTCAGTAAATATTGAGATAACTCGATGGTTTTCTTTTAAGAATGGCCAATGAATCTATTATTCATAAAGGATTCATTATCTAGATATACTTATAGGAAAGCAGCGCGGGACAGACTGCTGGAGCAAAGGCACCTGGGAGCAAGAAAAGTGCTTATCTACAGAACAGGCTGGCCCAGGCGCTCGGTCATTTCATTCACTTTGCTGTTTTCATGGAGCCAATTTTCCAGTTCTTGTTCTGAGCTCAGCTGATAATGCAAAGAGGTGAAAGATGTCTAGCAGAGCCCTGGACAAGGTGTACGACATAAATCGTGACGTGTGACCCAGGCTGCAAGGAATATAAGGTTTGTATTCATATCAAGGTGAATAATCAGAAAATGGAAGATGAGGACAATGCAGGTTTGCATGTTCATTATACCTAGGTTTCACTACAGCTGCATTTTATATGTACAGCGCTGCGTAATATGTTTGCGCTACATAAATAGTTTATTAATAAAAATATGCATAGCCATTTATTTCTGTGTAACACACTTTGGCCAATATAACAGCACCAATCAGCAACCAGGAGGCCGATTGCATGAAGCCACGCCACTAACCAATCGCATACTGCCCAGGGTTCTCCCCAGGCACTTTTAGCTGGGCGCACCACCCGGCACTTTTTAACGCCCACCCGGCTATTTTTGGGTGGTTACTAAAGAGTTTGATCACAATACAAGGGCTACAAGAGCTGCCACCCACCTAAAATTTTAGTTGAGCACTGCTGCCGATGCAAAAATCTTGCAGGTGAACGGACTCCCAGATCCCAGAAGATAGCTTACATCCAATACATATTATTATTATTACACAGCTTAACGGAAAAAAAATTTCACTCAAAAATTTTCACTCGATTTTTTAATATATTTAGTATATTTCAGGTCTGCTGAATCCAGAAATGACATCAGTTTCATTGATTTGTCTCCAGTTCTTGTGATACCGGAACCGGAATAGACGATTTTACCAACAACAAATGTTAACACTGCATAATATTATCAATCTTTATTTACACCGATGTTTTGCATTTCTTGCATGTTTTATTTCTACAGAAATAGGAGTTCTTCCAGAAGTTGTTTAAATGACCCCAATGTATTTTGCTACATGTGTGGTGAATATTCTCAGTAAAAACAGAGAAGAAACATTACAGAATTAGTGAAACAAGCATTTCTTGTTTTTTTTTTTATTAATAAACTGGGGGACCAAGATAAGTATTGGGCTCCCCATATGGAATGCAGAACTTGTGTAGAGTGTCTACGTCAGTGGAAAAATGGAAAATTAAAAAGTTTGAAATTTGGTGCACTAA
>NC_092861.1:2705206-2754766 GCF_032062135.1 Pyxicephalus adspersus
TTTTCAATCCCAGATCTATTCCAAGTTTGCTGGATCACTTCCTATGATTGTTTAGTTTCCCTAGACTTTTAATAACTTTTAACCTTTAATAAATCTGGTTGTCAGACCACACCAATACATGAAATAGACATGCACATTTTTAAAATAATGTCCATTTTAATTTTCCAAGCACACGAGACCGTGCTGTATTTTTCACGTGACTTGTTTATCGTTCCCGAGGGTTAATTCTGTAAGAGCGATGAAACAAGGGGAACCCAGCTGTGTACGTCTTTTGCATCCGGGGAGGGGGTATCCTGGGCACACAGCTGGTTTTGCATTCCAGTCCCCGGGGGGCAGGGAGCTGTGGGGCGCTTGCCAACCCTGACAAGTCAGCTGAGAAATGCAACTTGTCATGCTTGGCATGCCCTGACCAGGCAGCGAAGGGAGGAGGAAGAAGCAGCAATTTCTTCACTCTCACCAGCCCTGCATTCTGTTACAGCTCAACTCTGACTCAATGATATCTGGCTCAAATATAACAAGCAGAACTCTTTCCATGCTTCATGTAAGTGGTAATACAGTGGTAGGCCTTCAATGCCACATCACCGTAGCTTTTTTTTTTACATAAATGACATTTGACTCCCTCTATCCAGGGGTGGTTGGTGCTATGAAAGTAGTAAAAGCTCAGGAGCGGTGCATGCTGGGAGTTGGAGTACACCTGTGCTTACCTGTGTCTGCACATGTGCTTATTCTGTAATACCTTGGAACCCTTAATTTTAGATCATAAGGGGGTTGACCGCTAACATCTCCCACTCTTGGTCACTTTGCATGATGAGCAGCCTAGCTCACCAATCATTGCATAACGTGTAAGGTATACGTGCAAAATGCAAGCTCTGGGAAATGTTACAAATGTTATGAATAACCACAGATCAATTGGTCGCATGCATCAACATTCACCCTATATAGCCGTACCCTGCATAGGAGATCAAGCAATCCTCAGATTTACCCTTTGCTGCCATCTCAGCACATTAACATTAAAATGCAGCAAATGTTCAATAACAGGTTAATAAACTACTGAGAGATTACAAGACATCATGTGTTCTTTAAGCTTCATGCATTTCAGAATGGAACACTTGAAACATGTGACATAACCGATGTCACTTATTACTCCATTCGCATGTATATATTTAATACCTCTTAGATATCCATATCCCTCCTCCTATTGTGTGATACTTCCCCCACCTCCTAGATTGTAAGCTCTTCAGGGCAGGGTCCTCTCCTTCTCCTGTCTCATGGTCTGTATCTGTCTGTCATTTGCAATTCCTCCGCTTGCTCCTACTTTCTGCTCAATAATAAAAACCAACACTATACCCTCACCTACCCATCTTTTTTGCCTCCTAAATCTGTCACTACTCCCCACCATCCCATATCCCCCTCCTATTGTGTGATAGTTCCCCCACCTAGTAGATTGTAAGCTCTTTGGGGCAGGGTCCTCTCCTCCTCCTGTGTCAATCTGTCATTTGTAACCCCTATTTAATGTACAGCGCTGCGTAATATGTTGGCGCTATATAAATCCTGTTTAATAATAATAAAATGTAGGTGTGGCACAACAGAGATTTAAAACAGATTGCAATCCCCGCATATCACATGTATTCCCTTTACTGGCGTTGACAACGAGCCATATCCTTCTGGAGTGACAAAAGTGCATTGCAAAGTCATAAACCCAATGTGAGAAAAGACGTTATATTCTTATCGCCTGGCTTCTTATAATCCATCGTCATCTTATCTGCAGATGTCTGATACAGAGTACAGTGCACAGCAAATTAGAGTTGCAAAGTTTGCGTTCTATGGTAAGAGTTTGCACATGTATATAATTTATCATATGACTGAAATCAGCAGATCAGAGGTTTTACCTCTTTCTACTCAATCTAAACATAAAAATGATTCTTTAATAAATATACAATTTGATTGCACACATTTGGAGCATTGTGGGTGCATTAGGTATTAGTGCTACTTCATCCTTCTTGTGTACTTTACTCTAAAGCCTGTTTTTTGTTTTGTTTTTTTAACACGGAGGACTTCTTGAAAGAACGTTCAGGTCTTCCGGCTATAATTCCTATATCCACAGCTCAATAGTGTGGTGATCAATAGGAAGAATGTCTCTTACATTGCTGGCTATTGGGAAGAATGTCACCCATAAAGATCATTGGTGCCCACTTAGTCTGACCTGAAAGGAACAAATCCCCCAGCAAACTCTGGAGGAATTCTGCTTGGGAAACACTGATCTATAGGGAAATGTGTGTGACAGATGGATGGTAATGAATTGCAACTAATTGGTACTGATTCTTACATTTGTGAGCTTCCGGGACCAACACCAGATATTAATAATGCTGCCTGGCAGCTCCATGTTCTTCCACAGCGGAAAAACCATACCTGGCACTTCTGGGTATGGAGGAGCTGGTGACCTGTTCCCACCTGAGAGTGTCCGGATCTAGCAAGCAATCGCCAAGCCAGGGCACTCCAACATGACCTGCAGAGTGACACTACTTCTTCACCGGGTCACCAACATCACATAGATTTAAGAATTATTTTTTTTAACATGGGGAAACCTTTCAGATTTTCAGGGAACCCTTTCTATAGTTACTATATCCACAGCTCACAGTACATTAGTGTGCTGGTCAGTGGGAAGAATGTCTCTTACATTGCCGGCCATTGGGAAGAATGTCACCCTTACAGATAGCCGACAAGATCATTGGTGTCCATTAAACTGGCCTGAGAGGAACAAATTGCTGAAGGAACCTCCAGCAACCTCTAGAGGAACCCTGGTTGAGAAACACTGGTGTGCATTAAGGTTGAGGATGCCCATTCTGGAGACGCTATGACCTTTCATTGGCAAAATAAACTTATTTGCTATTATTAAAATTTGTTACAGTTCTGGGTTCTTTAATTGTAAAAGTTTAAACTCCAGAGAGAACAAATTTTATCCATTAACATTAGGTCCCTGTCCCCCACTGCAAAGGATAAATGCTGGAGTATATTGGACCTACCTTATCCTTCCTCCCATACTATGCAAGGCTGGTAAGGTCAGAGCTGAGAGCAGCTGGGAAGTGAAGCTTGCAGAGAGTCTGCAGGGGATCATTCTTATGTAAGGAATAACTTTCTTCCTATTTATCATCCTCCAGGCCTGTTTTCGGTTTCTCAACTAGGGGTTCGTTCAGCAATAAGCAGTTTGTGCCTCTCAGGTCACTTACCACTGACACCAATGATCTGTTTGGCTCTTTGCAACGTTGACCTTACTTCCAATGGCCAGCAATGTAAGAGGAATTCTTCCCACTGACCACCACACTAATGTACTGTGAGCTGTGGATATAGGAATTATAGAAGGGATTTCCTGAAGACCTGAATTGTTATGAGTTGGGGAAAAGTTGCTCTAGACAACCGATCACCTATCCTTGCAGAGGTTAGCACCCTCTATTTTCAATGGAGCTCAGCATTAAACTAGGTGAATATGCCT
This sequence comes from Pyxicephalus adspersus, assembly GCF_032062135.1. Classification (NCBI taxonomy): domain Eukaryota; kingdom Metazoa; phylum Chordata; class Amphibia; order Anura; family Pyxicephalidae; genus Pyxicephalus; species Pyxicephalus adspersus. The sequence continues at coordinate 2,708,697 of NC_092861.1, forward strand.
GCACCGCGGCCGTGTTCTATGGACTGACCAAACTAGGACTAGAAGAATACAGGAGCGTATATATCCATATACTGAATACTATCATATCTCATACCCTGACTTTAATTTTGCATCGAATGGTCATTTTGTGATTTTCACTAAAGATTAATTTTGAATACAGATTTCGCCGGAGGTTGGGTGTAAATTGAACCTCAGTACAGCACTCCCGCAATGTTTTTAGTGATCCGCCATGTTAACCAAATGCTGTTTTCCCAGTAAAGAGTATGAAATGAAGTGCCTACTGCCCCGTCCTTGGTCCCTCTACCACCCCAAATGCCAACTGTTCTTGTGTGATACTTCCCCCATCTCTTAGATTGTAAGCTCTTCAGGGCAGGGTCCTCTCCTCCCTGTGTCACCGTTTGTATCTGTCTGTCATTTGCAACCTTTATTAAATGTACAGCGCTGCGTAATATGTTGGCGTTATATAAATCCTGTTTATTAATAATAATAATAATAATAAAGCATAACACCACTGTGTATACTGCAAACAATCACTAACGATCATTTTAGTGTCTGCACGGCCCGTGCTCGGGCTTTTGATACGTCTCCTTTATATTCACAAATTCTGCATATGATGGGTGCAGAAAAAAAAAATCCACTGGAAAAAAATTGTTCTAATTGCCACAAATTCCTGCAGCAAAACATAAAGGGCATCATTTGCATTTCCTCCGAGACTCGAGGCCGTGTCATTATTTTCAGTGGCAGGAATGCAGAAATAAGATACGGTGAGACAAATGGAGGGCAGCTGCCACCTTAATGTAGGTCACTTGCCAGTCTGTTGGCAGCACGCAGGGCAGAAGCGCATATACGGCTGTACGCTCCATCTGTTTGTATTACAATTAGCCCGAGTCTTGCATATGTTTTCCATACAGCAATTGTTTTGTTTACCGCTGTGAATTGTCAGGGAGAATTGCGGTTTTTGGAGATCAAATAAAACGTCTGACTCGAGGCCCGGGCACCAGGTGGACAATACAATTAGGACAAAAGTAAGGAAGGTTGCTTCAATTTCTATATTGCAATGACTGGGCCGAGCAGGTAAGGTTTACCCATGTATTCTAATAGAATGACTGAGTAAGATGATGGGAATCTGCAATACTATAACCAGGACTCTCTCAGTCTCGTGATCAATATTTGTTATTGATTGGGAATGCCCGGCAAGCGGAGTGGGAACTTGGAGGAGAATGAGATGGCAATGTGAGATCAATGGCTGTAGCTGTGCACAATGCCAGATGAATATTGCCCAACATGAATGGTTGTGCTCTTCTTGGGTAACAATAAAACAGTACAGTGGCCCCCAAAACCACTGTTCATTCCTATGGAGAAGAGGTAAGCGTAGCGGGCTGCCACTTTCAGTGCTCGTCCTTTGTCATTGGAAATGATCAGGAAAGATTGTTGCGTGCGCGTTGGACCTACGACACGCACGTGACCTACAACGCACACAGGACACGTGGGGGACCTACGACCGGGGGACCTATGTATACCAAAATTGTAAAAACCATGTTACATTTTATTAAATCTGCAGCTGTCCTGTGCACACCTCCTATGTTGTCCCAAGGACCCTTTACCATAAGTAGTCAACAAGTCAAAAAAGAAAACCTTTTCTGGTTTCGGTCCACAAATCGATGTGTGTTGGAAAAAACTTTTACCAATCTCAGCCCTTTGATATTTGGGCTGGGTAAAGTCAGCCTGGGAATTTCAGCTCCACAGCAGATGTCCGGATAGAATCTTGTGGAAGAATCAATCTTGGCTTCATAAGGGTGACATTGTGACTCCGGGCTAAGACTTCAATCATAACCCTGATAAAACTTTAGATCATCAAAGTGCTGCCAGCAGTAAATTCTCTTCACTTTTATCATGGAGTATAAAGAGCCAAGTGATGGGAGAGACAGAACAAAGCCGGAAGGATTCCATTCTCCTGTCATGCCGAGGTCTTATAAGAGTAACTTGCCGGTAACCCCTCTGCATTGTTCAGGGGACCTCGGATGATTTATGAACAGTTTAACAATACCGCCCCCTATTATAAAAAGCCAAGCAAAACGCCTTTTCCTATATTGTGATGTTGAATTTATGTGATGCCTATAGAGCGAGTACATCCTAATCATTCCGAGCGGTGGTATTATATTTATTATTTCTGACACAGATCAGCCCTGCTGCAGTTTTATCACTCCGGGAAGAAGAGACTTAGGAAATGCTTCCCCCTGCCTGCAGCAGTAACCTTTATACTAAATTTTGTAAGTACAACCGCACAAGTACAGATCAAACACAATCTTTCTGCCTTGCCCCTTGGTGAGAAAAGACATTGCCAGCTTGTAAAATTCTTCCAGGACATGCTACTTGGAGTGCCTATTGATGTAAATACGCCCCCAGAACTACATATCCCAAGAGCTTTTTTCCTTAATAGGATTTGAGGTGAAGGAATGATGTTAGGGGGCAAAGATAGGGGGCGATAGAGGAGCTCCGCAGCAGGCTGGGCTGACAACACTGGTTCAGATGCAGTGAAGCTAAGGATTGGAGTTGTCAACAAACAGCGCGTTGGGAATTCTCTGGATAATATTATTAAACAGAATTTATTTAGCACCGACATATTACGCAGCGCTGTACATTAAGTAGGGGTTGCAAATGACAGACACATACAGATAGTGACACAGGAAGAAGGGAGCCCCAAAGAGCTTACAATCTAGGAGGTGGGGGACGTATCACACAATAGGAGAGTATCTGGGCCAATAGACTTATTTGACACTGGGAATGTGATGTACTGCAGAATATTGTTTTTTTATATCATGCCCAGACAAAAGCTGAGTATGTGAGCTCTACTGAGCGATTATAAGGAAAGCATGGGCACTTGATGGTCCAGGCCACAGAGAAGCCATGGAAAGAAGTAATAATTGTGAGCAGGACTCTGTAATTGCTGATATGACAACCCGTCATTACTGGCATCATTGTGCAGCCAGATGGCAGAATGCCTACATGTCATGTGATCGGCATTCCGGGAATATTTTAGGATTATTTCTTTAGAAATGCTGCAGGTGAGTCTGACCTTTCTATACGCAGGAAGAGAGAGGCTTCTTAGGGTTTTATTCCTTATCTTTTATCGTGTTATTAACTTACTTATATCTACCCTTTAACTTAACTTCTAAACCCTCACTACTTCCCACCATTCCATATCTCCCTCCAATTGTGTGATACATCCCCCACCTGCTAGATTGTAAGCTCTTCGGGGCAGGGTCCTCTCCTCCTCCTGTGTCACTGTCTGTATCTGTGTCTGTTATTTGCAACCCCTGTTTAATGTACAGCGCTGTCTAATATGTTGGCGCTATATAAATCCTGTTTAATAATAATCTGGTGGTGGGTCAATCAGATATAAAAAGATGATACACAAAGATGGATATATACCGGACTACATTTCCCACAATCTTTGTGTTACATTGTGTAGCTGCGTACCTACCCCGCACAGAAGCGGACTGAGGTTCTACAATTGCTCACAAATTCAATTTCTTCATGTAGACACAAAGGACCTGTTTAATAAAGCTCTATGTGTATAAGTAGGTCTATAGATGGGTGGCTCAGTGGTTAGCACTCCGGCCTTTGCACCGCTGGGTCCCAGGTTGGAATCCCCGGCAGGACTCTATCTGCATGGAGTTTGCAGGTTCTCCCGTGTTTGTGCGGGTTTCCTCCTGGTACTCCGGTTTCCTCCCACATCCCAAAAACATGCAGTTAGGTTAATTGGCCTCTCAAATTAACATTAGACTGTGTTAATGACATATGACTATGTTAAGGACAATAAATTGTGAGCTCTTTCAGGGACAGGTAGTCACATGACTATGGGCCTTGTACAGCGCTGCGTAATATGTCAGCACTATTTAATACTGTGTAATAATAGTCACAAAATAAGGCAGCAGCATAATTAGATTTGTTATTGCCCCATCACTGTGAATGCACATTTATGTCATCTGCCAGCAGGCATTAGAAAGGCTTCAGTAACCTTTCATGGAATCTAAACAGCAATGTAAAGACTATAATATAATTCATGTCTCTGTTCTGACATTGAACATCTTAAATAAACACTATGGGCTCCATTTATAAAACTGACACTCCGTGGTGAAGAATCAATTACTACCAATGAAACACATGCACCTTGCACATTCTCCATCAAGCCCATGTGTTTCAATGGTAGTAAATGTTTCTGCATCGGAGTAATGTCAGATTCCCTGCATTATAGAGCCCTGTGACTTTGTCTATTAAAGGGCAAGGTGTCAGTAATTGCACACAGACCACCCACTTGGGCATTTACTTTGCCACACCAGCCTACCTGCTGCAGCTTCCCCACCTGTTTAAGCCGTCGCTCCAATGTTTAGACCGAGGGATAATGTTACGGCATATATGCCTGGGGTAAACTTTACAGGCCTTTGAATCATTTTTTTTATTCCAAACACATGCAATGTAAGTAACACGTTAATTGGCTTCCCCCACAATTGACCCTAGACTGTGTTACCGACATATGACTATGGTAGGAACATTAGATTGTACGCTCCTTTGAAAAACAGCTAGTGACATGACTATGGACTTTGTACAGCGCTGTGTAATATGTCGACGCTATATAACTACAGTGTATTTGTTGTTCGATGTTTATCACTTTGCCACTTGCATTTTGTTCATTTTATGTACACTGTTTTGTATATTTTGGATGTAACCCTCAATAAAATATATATTTACCCATAAATAGAATGTAATAATGATGCTGTAATAATAACTATTCATTCCTATGAAACCATGAGTGACTACAGCATGAAAAAACTAAATAAAACCCCCCACGGCATCAAAGCAAGTTTGAAATGATAAAAAGTACGGTGTCTGCTACAGTATCAGCAATGTAAAAAAACATGCAGGCTGGCAGAGGCAAGTACACAGCGACCACAGAGGTAAGTACACAGCGATCACTTACCTGGCATCTACTTTGGACAGGTTTGTGTTGCAGGGGTAAAGAACGACTTGGTCTTTTTCTACGTCCACCACGCATTTTGTATGAAGATCCAACTCTGAAACAAAGCACACAACACACACGGTTATTGATTGGTCTGCACAAGACAAAGGGAAATCTGCAAAGTTCCATTATTTATGTTATATATTACCAATAAGTTATAGAATTTTCTGACAAAAATCCCTCAAAGTACGAACAGATGCCAGCTGTACGCCCTAAAAACGATCATTGGGAATCAGTTCATCAAGAAAAAAAGCAATAGTAATACCAACTTGTCCAATTACCTTCCAGGGTTCTCCCCAGGACCTTTTAGCTGGGCGCACCACCCGGCACTTTTCAGCACCCGGCTGTTTTTGGGTAGTTACTAAAGAGTTTGGTCACAATACAGGGGCTGCCACCCACCTACACTTTCTTCCCAACCAGCTTAAAAAAATTTCTGGGTTGAGCACTGACCTATAGAATTCACTGTTGAGCACTGACATATACCTATAGAATTCACCCATCATCCTCGTGTATTGGAGTCCCAAAAGATCTTAAGCTGCGTACACACTTCCAATTTTTATCGTTGGAAATGAACGACGAACGATCGATTGGGCAAAAATCGTTCATTAAAAAAGTAAGCAACGACGCCGACGAACGAGGATAGTCGTTGGAAATGAACGACCGGACCGGCAGATCGGATTGGACGACGATCGTTGACCATCTATCGTGTGTACGGTCGTTCATTGATCGTCCATGGTCTGAGCATGCGCGATGAACGAACCTTCGCTCACTTCCTGTGGTGCACGTCACTTCCTGTATCGTTCAAACGATCGCATCTATTGTGTGTACAATATCTACGAACGATTGTGTCGTTATCTGTAGGTACAGGATCGGTGCTATACGATCGTTCGCAGATATTGTGCAGGATCGTTCGTCGTTCGTTTACCAACGATAATAATTGGAAGTGTGTACGTAGCTTTAGAACACAAAAGCATCAAAAATAAGTTCAATGAATGGACTACCAGCCAATAATTTGTTGCAAATCAAATCCCAAATGTTTTCAATATGCTAAAAACATGAAGTTAGGTTATTTGACTTGGCCCTATAATTGACCTTAGACTGTGAGGAAGACATCAGACTGAGGTAGGGGCATTAGATTGTGAGCTCCTAGGGACAGCTAGTGACACGACTATGGACTTTGTACAGCGCCGAGTCATATGTTGGCACTATATAAATAATAATAATGTGTAAAATGCTATTAATCATCACCAGCCTTCAAGACCCCAAGAAAGGGAACCCTGACATGTGTTGGTTGTCTGATCTTTAGGCTTTTTCACATTCGGTAAAGCCAAGCACGTTTTTTGAGATCTTTTCTTTCCTTCATCCTTATTTCCTCACCTTAACCAGCTAAATGTTCTGATGGAACCACTGACCCATGAGAACACTGGATCCATCAAAGCCAGAGCTACTTCACACCTTCTTACCGACACGTCCTCGTCTGGTCTCTTCTCTAATATCAGACTCTGTGGGTCAGATGTCTCCTCTTATGGAGCAGTAGGACCCTCAGACCCTGATAAGTGTTGGACCCTTGGTTATCAGCACACAGCATTCTATTTTAGGAGTTGGTTCTCCTCTGAAGAGAAGAGCTTGCTGGATAAAATAAGTGGCTTTTATCTATAAGAAGACGCTGTCTAAATATGCGAGTTATTTCGGGAAGGAGGAAGCAGCCAAAATCATTATAAACAGACATGCCATGGCTACGATACAACCGTATTAATTGGTTATTAGACAGGGTTCATGGTAATCTTTGCAAAACCTGATGTCAGGGGACCTCATATGATTTGTGGTTTTATGAGTGGGGGATTCTGGTGCAAAGGAAGACTACGCACTGCTTACCACTCATACTTCCTTTTTATTATTATTATTATTAAACAGGATTGATATAGCGCCAACATATTACGTAGCGCCGTACATTAAATAGGGGTTGCAAGTGACAGACTAATACAGATAGTGATACAGGAGGAGAGGACCGTGCCCCGAAGAGCTTACAATCTAGTAGACTTCCTATGTTTGCAAAATGTAAGATTCAGAATCTACCTTAATGTAGAACTCAAGTCTCACTTTGAATACTGGCGGTCAGGTAAGGGTTTATTGCAGAAAGTGACAGGCAATGTCCCTTCTGCAATAAAACTCTTCTTACCTGCCTGATCGCCGACTGTCAACTTTCCCAGTGCAATGCCCAATGGCAATTGGGCATTGGTTGCCCAATATACTAATCCTGGCTCCCATGCCGGTGGGGGGAATGAAAAACACTTCATCTCTTCTTGGCCCAGACAAGCTGAAGATCTACATACGGAAAAAAGAGGGGAAATGGTAGTATTTGCGACGGAACAGGGACAGGTGAATATTTCCAGGGTTTAGTTGAGCTTTCAGTGTTGCAAGAGTTACCTGAACAGGTTGATGTATGACAAATCACTGCAAACGGCACCCTGGGACAGAAACTTTTTGGTCGGTGTAATTGCTTTGTTAGGATGAATAGATGGATGGATTCTCACTATTCCACGCACGGTACAGAACTTGTAACCATCAACATACTACAATGAGCTGAATATTGGTACTTCAATACACAATAAAATAATAATTAAAGTAAACCTGTTCTGTACGGCAATCCAAGCTTCCTTAGCATGTGCCGGGAATGAATGAACTCCGCTGCGTGAGTTACGTCATCCCAGGACAGCCAATTAAGATGGCAAGGGGGACGAAATGAAGAAGGAAGATGGTGTTGGCTTGCATTGAACGGGGATAGGTAAGTATCACAGGTTTAGTTCTGCTTTAAGGGACTATTAAAGAATATGGACCGCCTTAAGCAAACAAAGTCAACATAGGAAACACACCTGTTGAGACTCACAGAAAGGTGTGAATCAGGATGGAAAAAAAATTATCTATCTATATATAGATATATATCGATACCACTTCTCCCAGAAAACTGTTGCATTTACAAACACTTTTAGTATTATTTTTTTTGTTCCCGTTTTCTTTTGTTGGCGCTGGAGGAACACAAAAAAAAGGAGAAAAAAATTAGATATTCCACGCAAAACATTAAAAATGGCCTGGACAAAATTATTGACACCCTTGAACTTGATACTTCGTATCCCTTGAAAGAAATACCCGATGTTAATCTCTTTCTGTAACACTCAGTGAGTATTTTACATCCCTACTAGAATTTTGGATCTCTCTTCCTTTGCCAGCTGCTCCAGGTCTCTCATATTTGAAGGGTTCCTCCGCCGAGCCACTGTTTTTAGATCCACGCTCCATGGAATTTATATCTGGACTCATTGCTGGCTGCTTCAGAACTCACCAATGCTTTGGCTTTGGCTTTTTGAAGTATGCTTTGGGTCATTGTCCTGCTGTAAGACCTCCGGCTAACACCCAGCTTTTTAAACATTGGTCCCTACATTGCATCCCAGAACTCTTTGGTAGCCTTTAGGTTTTATAATACAATACAAACAGTCAGGACTATCAGTGCCTGAAGCAGCAACGCAATCCCAAAACATCAGTGAAGCTCCTCCATGTTTGACTGTAGGGACGCGTTCTTTTCTTTGAAGGCTTCGTCGTTTTGCTTCCTGTAAACAGCCGAATGATGCAAGTTAGTGAAAAAGCTGGATTTTTGTCTCCTTCTCCCAGAAGGCCAGGCCACTGTCCAGGCCATTTTGGACGTTTTGTGTGAAATGTCTCTTGCTTTTTTTTCTCTGCTTTTCTTGTGTTCTTCCAGTGCCAATAAAAGAAACAAACAAAAAACAATACCAAAGCGTTTGTATTGCAACAATTTTCTGGGAGAAGTGGTGCATTTTCTGACAAATGCAAGACTGCCAATATGTATATACATTTGAAAATACATGCATGTGTAGTGAAGTAAATTGCAAATGTTATCAGTCACAAGCCGAAAAAAGGATTTCCCCTTACTGCAAACAAGGACCCTCTTCATTTCCTAGAGCGCTGCAGGGTTGTGCTATGAAATGATTGCAACTTAACAATTCATTAAGAATTGTTTAAAGAAGGTCACTGTACTGCTTCCTTTACTGGAAGGGCCCTGATGTAAAGAATCCATCGAACAAAAAGAATGTTTTTCATTAATTTTAAAACCCAGAGGACCCGACAGGTCCTCTTTAAAAGAAAAGCATATTTTTTCATTCTACTAGCACTGTATTGCACTGTTGAAGTTTCTCCCTGTAGGTCTATAGAATGTTCCTCCGACCCCCGCAGAATATATAACCACAACACAAATCCCAGGGTGTGCCACAGACAGGAGTAAATCAAACATGAAGTAATTCTACAAAGAAAGATCAAAGTGCAAGCTTCCTAGGAAAAGTGAAAACAGATTGATGAAGCCTCCTCTCTGCAGTGAGAATACAGACACAGAGCCCGGGAATCTGTCCCGAAAATGGAGGATTCTTACATCTGTTTCTAAGAACCGTGCTGCCACTGACAGCAATCTGGGGAAAAAAAGCTGATTTGTTATATTTGAATAGTAAACTGGACTCATTTGTTGCATTTTGGTTATAATGATATCCTGCAGCCACTTCTGTCTTATATACACCTGGGTGAGTTTCTTGATGGTAACCGTGAACCATGCCTTTGCAATAAGCGTTTGTAGAACCACATGCAGCATCCATTTAGAGAGCAAGGTATAGGATGACCACGCAGGAGAACAGAGAGGTCACAGGAAGTGCCTGAACAAGGATCTTCATTGCAGGATCATCTTGGAATATTTCATGGATAGGAGAGTTGTACTTGTTGGTGGGTGTGGAGCTTCTGCCATCAATCGATCATAGCACAGAATTACCCGGGCGCAGGGGCCTTGCAGCGATTACCCGTCCAGGATCCGGTCATTACCAAATCCTAGGAAGCTGCCATTTTCCCTGCAACGCTACAGTGGACTTTTGGGACGATGTAACTCCTGTGCATGCACTTACATTGTCTCCAGCGTCTGGCTCTGTATATGCAATATGCAGCTACAGCAAAAAGCCACCAGGAGCCAGGGCTTTATGTTTTACAAAAGACACATCTGCACAGGTTATGCCCACATGCCTGTCAGTACTTGGTGTATGCAGACGCAGCATAGGGTCAGAGGCCGGTTTGGAGTTCGTTTTTCAAAACCCTGTATGGATGCAGCCCTTCTTCATTGATGGAGTGTTATTGAAATAAGCTTGAATTTATCTTGTTGATGCCCATAGTTGATCCTATTACATTTGGTGTACCATTGTTAATGCTGAATCAATCTGCCGCTATCTATCCCCTGAGGAAGCAGTTTCATCCACGAAATGCGTCGGGCTAACATTACATTTTCGGGATAGGAAACTTTTGTTAGTTTATGATGTGTTGCTTAAAATGACCATATTGTGTACTATACTTGTACTTTGATTTAATAAAGGTTATATATATATATATATATATATATATATATATATACACATACACACACACATACAATTTTTTGTTTTTGACACTTGCCTTCTATCCTTTAAAGTTCCTAAACAAGGATCTTCATTACAGGATCACCAGAGGATATTTAATTGAAAGGGGAAGTTTACTGTTGGTAGGCGCTGAGCTTTTAGCATAATCAGCAAGTATGTTGTAGCACAGATTTTCCTGGTCGCCATTGCCTTGCAGGGATGACCGGTCCAGAATCATGTCATGGCCACATCTTAGGATGCTGCCATCTTCCTGCAAGTTTTTGGTGGACTTCTGGGTGCACAGAGATGTTTTGTTAAGACATTGGATGGCCAGTTTATTAATAAACAGGACTTATAAAGCACCAACGTATTATGCAGCACTTATGATGTAACTCCCGTGCATGCAGTTACCTTGTCCCGGTGGCTGGCTCCATACTACAAAGTGCATGCTCCATGCAATGTGAAGCTAAAGCAAAAAGCAACTTAGGAGCCAAGACTTCATTTTTTCAACAAAAGACACATTTGTATATGTCTCCTCCTTAACATTTTGTTTAGGTCCTCTTTAAAAATGCAGATCTAAAACTAAAGAAAATTTTAGTAGTTTTTGCACCTGGCAGCAGTGAGGAAGTGATAGAACCTATTGCTGTTGCAATGCAAAACATGAAATGTAATGATACTCGGCTACGTTATTGCTACTAAAGAGACCTTGTGTCATAGCAAATGGCTCGACCAAGAACATACTTGTAATACTTGCTTCTTTTGATGTCTTTGTTGCTGAGAAACAGTCCCAATAAGTCTGCTGAGAAGCAGAGTAACAATCTTTTGGCTCCTCTGCAGCTCTTTCTGGTTCCTCCATTATCCTTGTTTTGGAAGTTAGTAGATGAGACTTATTGAGAATTGAAGAGGACCCCTGAGACAACTTTCCTAGAAGTTTAATTCATGGAGGACTGATTCTTAGGATCAGGGTGGTGCAGGTGGCAGGAAAAGTAAATATTAGGTTTGCAGGTAACAGGTAAGTACTTGAGCATTTGAAATATTTAACGGGGTAATTTCATGTCTTGCACAGTTTCATCAAGGGTCCGAAGAAAGTTTGCAGATCCTAAAGCAAGCTTCATCCATTCCTCAGAGCACACAACACCGTGGAGAAAGTTGTGGTTGCATCTTCCATGTGTTTCCACTCAATGGGTGAACCTCTGACCGGGAGGTCATTGTGAGGGTCACACAAAGTTCATTCACAAAGCAGGAAATAGCAAAAGTCAAAATATTACCAAACACATGCAGAGAACCTGCTGTACCAGTAACATGATTGACATCGCTAATAAAATGCAACAAAGTTTTTCCCTTGGTCTGTAAATCTGCCCAAACACAGCTCAATTTTCCTGTTGTATCAAGCAAGCCATTCGATTATTTTATCGGCTATAAATCGATTCTGAATTTGATCAGCCAAATGTTACCGACATCAAGAACACAATCAGAAAAATCTCAAGAGATCAGGGTGGAAATTTCCAGTATGATTGATGATACCTCTTCCTCATTTCTTTTTGCTTTTCTACATCGATGTATAAATGTTGATGGACGGCGGACATTTACAACAATGACCAACAAGCGGACCAAATTAAACATCGACTAAGGACGATGCATGTATGTCTAGTATAAGATCACAGGAGAATATGAAAATATTGTTCCCTGTAATCTGATAAAAATAACATTAGTATCAATAGTATCCAATACTTGTTTCATTTCACCTCTTTGAAACAACCCTGGGAACCCTGGGGAAAAAAACACAAGGACCTACTATTGCTAAACTATTCAAAAATTCCTAATTATTGGCTTTTACTCTACGTGTCTGAATCAAACACTTCCTAAATAAAAAGCCCAGAACAAGTAAGAAAACTTAGTATTTCCATTTATATATTCTGTGACCAAGTACTGCACCAGGGGGGTCACAATAACAGCCTGGGAACAAGTAGCCAATCATGGCAGCCTTTACCATCGACTGATTCATTTTTAAGCAAACGTAGGGTTCCCTCATCTTTTGCCCCAAATCTCTACATTTACCCATTTCTTGCTGAACCCCACAGCATTGCACACCTTCCTCCTCCGGCTTTAAGACCCCATGTCTGCAAGTGTACAGTTCTGCTTTCTATGGGGGCTAGAAGACAGATTGGTTTCCATGTACTTTATCAGTCTACGTTAATGAAAAAGCATAGAAAAACTCAGTTTTCAACAGACCAAAAATGTGTTGGGTGAAACATGCAGCATTGAAATGCAACCAGATGCAATGTGAGGGATGTGATATGACAATGTTACTGTGCCATTATTCTGTAGTATGAGCGGAACTTGGAAATATATCAGATTTGCTGGTAGGTTAGGTAATAAAAACCAAGAGTTTTACTTTCAAAATGATTCCCCTTCCTAGTTACAGATGACTATCCAAAAATGATTGAGACCTCAGATGCCGAATAGTGCAGAACCATTCAAAAACTTTTAAGACCTCTGATGCCGTATAAGCAGTCTGCAGCAAGTCCTTGTCCTATAGTCATGTCCATGACCATCTAAAAATGATTAAGTCCTCAGATGCCGAATAGGTGGTCAGAAGCAAGTCCTTGTCCTATGGTCATTTCCATGACAATTCAAAAATTATAAAGACTTTAGATGCTGAATAGACATCTGGAAGCAAGTCCTATGGTCTTATCCATGACAATCCAAAAATTATAAAGGCTTCAGATGCCGTAAAAGCACTCTACAGCAAGTTCATGTGCTATGTCATATTCATGACCATCCAAAAATTATTAAGACTTTAGATGCCGAATAGTTACTCTGCAGCAAGTCCTTGTCCCAGGGTCATGACCATCCAAAAATTATTAAAACTTTAGATGCCGACTAGACACTTTGCAGCAAGTCCATGTCCTATAGTCATGTCCATGACAACCCAAAAATTATTGAGACCTCAGATGCCGAATAGACATCTGGAAGCATATCCTATGGTCTTATCCATGACCATCCAAAAATTATTAGGACTTTAGATGCCGAATAGACACTCTGCAGCAACTCCATGTCCTATAGTCATGTGCAGAACCATTGAAAATGTTTTAAGACCTCAGATGCTGAATAGACACCTGGCACCAAATCCTTGTCCTATGGTCTTATCCATGACCATCTAAAAATTATTGGGACCTCAGATGCCATATAAACAATCCAAAACAACTCCACGTCCTATGGTTATGTGCATGACCATCCAAAAATTACGAAGACCTCAGATGCCGAATAGATACTCTGCAGCAAGTCCATGACCATCCAAAAATTACGGAGACCTCAGATGCCGTAAAGGCACAATAAAGTCCTTCTCCTATGGCAAGGATATGAAGGCTTTGGCCAGTCCAGTTCACAAACACTGAGCAAACCAACAAGCGAAAACCATGACTCTGAGGTCTGTTCATTATATGACTGATTGGATTAGGGGGGCAGATACAAAAGGTATAGTTACCCTTTAATTTGCATGCTGGCTTATATATGTTCTACAGTAAAATTCACATTTTTCAGAACGACAAAATATAAAAAGGGACTGATGTTTTTTAACTTAAGCACTTCTATCATAGCCATATGTGATTCGTGGTCTGGGGTGACATTGCTCAAAAGTACACGAGAAGACCCCGGGGGCAAAAGTAATTGGCTCATCTTTGTAACATCTGGCGTCATGTTGCATTACAATCTCGGATGCGGGATAAAAATGTGCAAAAACCTTCCACTCCGCCCCAAAGTCAAGGACATGAAACAGACAAGTTTTATAGGAAGCTTGACAAATTAAAAAGTCGGATAAATATGGAGAATGTCCCCCCGGATAGCCAAAAAGATTATTGGTGTCAGTTACACTGATCCGAGTCACAAATTGCTTAAGGAACCCTATTCTGGAGGAACTCTGGTTGACAAACACTGGCACCACTACACCTCCCAAATACCGAACCTGACATTAAACCTGAGTAAAGTTTGCTTTAGGAATCCAAATTCCAGAGAAATACACTCAGCAAACAGATTTGCCTGCCCTGCTTGTCACTAGTGGTGTCAGCTTAGAGGATTTGTCAAGAACAAAAGACTGAAAACAAACAATTTGTGGACTCAGAAAGGTGTCATGCTAGCCATAAACACTGCAATTACTGGGAGGTGTACAAAGCCTTGAAGTGGCCCTATCATTTCACAATTACGTCTATATTATTTTCCTATGAATGGGCAGCGGCTTCTATTGACTTAAGTGCAGCCAGGGTAATCTGAAGTTAAACACAGCTGTGATGCGGTTGCGATTGTTGCAAGATGGCCCATCATCAATGGCGGTGTAATGAACCGTACGGTAACTGCTCGAAAAAGAGTTCATTAAATGTTGCAGTTGACTCTAAAAATTGCTCCTAAACAGGGGGCATCTACGAGAGCGCTTTTAGACTGCACTGTTGCAAGTACAACGGGGTTCTTGCGATGTAAACTTTACAGCAGCTACAAACCGTATTTACTCTGATGATCCGCAGCTACAGTGTTGCTGGTATAGCCGAAGCTAATGATAGCAGCTACAAACCAACGCCTAGTGGGTACATTAGCTGGCCATACAGTGACATAGCTGGGTCCACGTCAGAGCTAAAGATTACTGCATTTGCAACACCTTTCATGGGCCGATCAAAGATTTAGAATTCCAAGCAGCAAAAACGCTTTGGATGGGCCTGTAACTGTTACTGTGTCCGAAGTGGGACATTTGCAAACACCCGAAGTTGCAAAGCCCTCCTGACAATGTTATAAACGGTTCCAACCCCAGTCACTGTTTACTATCCCTTGCACCACACTGCAAGAATTGTTTATGTCTAGCGGTGATGTAGATAGTACTACTTACCTTTTCCTTCAATCTTCATGGTCCAGGGTGTGTGGGTGGAACCCTGGCATGCTCCACATACATTGCAGGGCTATTAGTCTTGCATTGTATGGGATGAAGTTGGTACCTAGCCGAGGACTGGCTAATATGACTAGAAATTAGCGGCCGTACTGACATGAACCCTATAGAGGAGTAAAAGTTCTATTTCAACCTTCCCAAGAGGACACATACAGACGGCACAATCATTGTTGCCCAAACGACTATTGTGCTTGCATGGCTCACCCATTGGAATGAATAGAACAGAGGCGGACTGTTTTGTAATATATCCGGAGCTTAACCCAGGTATTGTTTAAAGCCTGGGAAGAAATCGTAGGTGGGTGACCCTGTATTGTGACCCAACTTCTGTAGCCACCCAAAAACAGCCGGGTGGTTACTGAAAAGTTCTGGGTGTTGCGCCTGGCTAAAAGTGAAAGGGGAGATAAGCGGGACCACTGTTGCATCCTACCTATTAGTAAACAGTAGCTGCCATCTGTGTCTGCCTTGCTCGTCATTCGTGTCCGGAAGCCAGCTCAATAAGTCATTTCACAATGGGTCTGCTTTAAAGAGAACCATCTATGTTTTTGGGAAGGTATGGGGAAGTTTGCATTATGAATCTTCTGTGCTGTTACAACCCTGGGAATTTTTAGTTAAATATATTCACGGCGTGTCCCTTGCTGCAAAGTATTTACGAGTCCTATAAAACAGAGCAGGCCCAAACCAAGAACTGCCTATAAAGGTCACTTATCTCCTGGGGATAATTTCAGTAAAGCAGGCAAACCTCTGAAAACACTTACACATTCAGGTTTATGGATTCTAAGATTTGTAATCCTGTTCAGTCAGTATTGTCATGCAATCACCGCGGCCACATTGCAGAGCCAGGCTGGTGATCGCACTTTTCTGTACTTTGTGTAATATGTTGGCGCTATATAAATCCTGGTAATTAATAATAATAATCTTCCAGGTCAATGTGTTTTACTGGCAGGCGCTATATAAATCCTGGTAATTAATAATAATCTTTCAGGTCTATGTGTTTTAATGGCAGTATCTGATTCCCACCAGGGAATGTCAGATTCCCTGATTCATATATACAGTCGCTATAGTTTCTAACAGCAGAGAAACGTTGCCGGCTGTTAGCAAAGCCCAATACATATCACAACCTAGGAATATTATGTTATCTACATTATATTTAGGATCATTAGACTTTATTGGGTGTCACACTGTGCCTGCGTTGAGTAGGGCAAGTCATGCATAGATCCCGATTTCCAAAAATTCCTGCAAATGTGCAGAAATATAGAAACCCCTCATGGATTTCTAACACATAATACATAATAAATAATAACCCAAAAACAGAAAAACTGAAAACTGCAGAGACCATTCAAATCTCAGTCTGACTTTTTGCATGCACTTTGCAGTATCACGTATCTCTTTTTTATATCCAGTTTTTAAAACTTTTGCTTTGTTATCAATGGAGCATATGGTCTACTATTTCTAATGTGGTTGGATGAAGTCCTATAGGCCACCCAGTGCTCAACCCAGAAATGTTTTTAAGCCGGGTGGGAAGAAATTGTAGGTGGGTGGCAGCCCCTGTATTGTGACCAAACTCTTTAGTAAACAGCCAGGTGGGTGCTGAAAAGTGCCGAGTGGTGCACCCAGCTAAAAGGGCCTGGGGAGAACCCTGCCACCCTATATTGCTTAAATACATATTTATACTTTAATGTGAAAATTAATTATTTGATATACAATGTTTCTGACTGTGAACCTCTTTTGGTTGTTGTTACCTTTTTTTTTTCTTTCCTACATTTTGTTTAACATGTTTTCTTTTGTATCTGTTTTATTATTTTATTGTTACTGTTATTGTACTGTTTAAAGAAGTAAAAATCTTTAATTAAAATTTGAATTGAAAAAAAACAACTTTTGCTTTGGGGGTCATTGAATATCACCGGCACAATCAAAGTTCGGTGCCTATCAGTATTTGGTTTGCACGAGGCTGGACTGTTTATTGACATTTTATTTAGAGGAATCGTCACTCCACGGGTGTAGAATGGTATTAGGGTTCCACCTAAGCATTACATCAAACTGAGAGGGCCTGGAAATAGTAATTCACCAGCTGCACCGAGGACAATGACTCCGGCCACAAACATTTCCCATGACTGGGCTGCTATTTCAATGATGAAAGAGGAAAATTGTGAGCACAGTTTAAAGGATTATCATCCTCATACTTGCATGGTTTTGTTCTGTAAGTGCAGAATGTTTCCCACCCAACCAGAAAATGCAGATTTAATAAAAGTCACACTCTTATTACTCCAACAAGTAAAGCCGATCCCCAGCAAAGGTTAAACCTAAATTGCAACGAGGTCCTTTTAGGATCCAGAAGTGCAGTTTGGAGCCGAGAGATCTGTGCAAGCGGAGAGTAAAATGATCACCAGCAGCACTGGATTAGCAGACGTCCGCTTCCAGATACAACACCGCCAAGGGACCTAGACGTCAGATGTATAAATCTATTTATTTATAAATCTTCCATCACAAATTAAATAAAAAAACACATGGAAATTGAGATGGGTGGCTCAGTGGTTAGCACTCTGGCCTTTGCAGCGCTGGGTCCCAGATTGGAATCCCGGCCAGGACACCATCAGCATGGAGTTTGTAGGTTCTCCCATGTTTGCGTAGGTTTCCTCCGGGTACTCCGGTTTCCTCCCACGCAGTTAGGTTAATTGGTTTCCCCCAAAACGTACCTTAGACTGTATTAATGACATATGAATCTAACGTCCCTTCTATAGTGTGAGATCCTTCGAGAGACAGCTAGCAATATGACTATGGGCGTTGTACAGCGCTTCGTAATATGTCGGCGCTATATAAATACTAGATAATAATTGCCCATAATAGCATTTAGCATTTTCAGTCCAGACAAACATTTGTAGCTTCAGTTTCAAAGCATGGAAGAGGTAGAAGCTTTTAATGCTATCTGCCACTTCGAGTTATTTTCTCATGACCCGTTGAACCTGTGCAGGACCCTGCAGGGCATAATAACAGGTTCACATTAAGGTGGAACTCTGCAGAAGCATAGGACTGCAGCCTGTTCTTTGTGACCTTGGTATATTTCCTAAATAGGAGCGGGTAGGAGGAAAGGAAAGCTAACCATGCATATTTAATGTTGCTGTTTCACAACTAAAAAGCCTGAAGGTTTACTAGAACATTCAGGTAGCAAAAAAAAAAAAAAAGTTTCTGTTTTTGGTTGTACCGGCATAAATAATGCATAGCAGGCATGCTGCAGCATTGGATGTCTGACACTTTGTACTAAAATATTCAGCTCCAACCAGTTAAAATACTATTTGTTTATCAACGATCGCTATCGGGCATGAAGAATTCCTTCATAACAAATCACTCCTTGTGATTTATGGCGGCAATGATCCTGTGGATTTCTAACACATGTAAATTACATATAGGTATGGATTTAGGTTTGTACAAGATGTAACACCTCCAATACTTTATGTCAGGAAGCTGGTAAGAGCAATAGGGTGCAGCTCATGCTGAAGTGCATGTGGGCAGGAAGGGGTTGAAGAAGACCGGCAGCAGCGAGATAGCAAAAAAAAAAAAAGTTTATATATCTATTAAACTCCAATGCAATAAGGTATTGGAAGCAAGTGGGCTCCCCTATGTGACATTGCTCAGACTGGAGCTTCCAAATGACTGGCAACTAAGTTATCCACTTGGGATCCTGCAGCAGGGTGATTTGTAAGCATGGTGGCCCAGTGGTTAGCATTCCGGTCTTTGCAGCTCTGGGTCCCAGGTTCAAATCTTGGCCAGGACTATCTGCATGGAGTTTGCAGGTTCTCCCGTGTCTGCGTGGGTTTCCTCCGGGTACTCCGGTTTCCTCCCACATCCCAAAAATATGCATTGAGATTAATTGGCTTCCCCCAATATGGACCTTAAACTGTAATAATGACATATGACTGAGGTAGGGACATTAGATTGTGAGCTCCTTTGAAGGACAGCTAGTGACATGACTATGGACTTTGCACAGCACTGCGTAATATGTTGGTGCTATATAAATACCAATGACCTTGGTAGGGAAGTTGGGTTATCAGGAGGTATTGTCCTTCGCCTTGAATGAGCAAAGGAATACCATCAGGGGTTCAAATGAACAAGATTTGCTCTCCATGGCAGGAACATAAAGTTTCTTATCAACCACCAATGGGTGCTCGATGGATTGCAGAAGAGTGAAAGAGCAGATCCCAAAGCTTACTCTATCATTATTATTACACTGTATTCATAAAACGCCAACATATGACGCAGCGCTGTACAAAGTCCATAGTCATGTGACTAGCTGTCCCTCAGAAGAGCTCACAATCTAATGTCCCTAGCATAGTCCATACGTCATGATCACAGTCTAAGAACAAAGGGAAGCCGAATACCCTAACTGCATGTTTTTGGAATGTGGAAGGAAACCTGAGTACCCGGAGGAAACCCACACAAACACGGGGAGAACCTGCAAACTCCATGCAGATAGTGTCCCGGCCGAGATTCAAACCTGGGACCCAGCACTGCAAAGGCCGGAGTCCTAACCACTGAGCCACCATGCTGCCAAATCTTCCTCTATCATCTTAAAGAAGCAGGAAGGAACACACTTGGCGTGAGAAAAAAAGCAAGAAAAGTAAACAGAATCAGAACCAATCTTTCATAGGTGTAAAATAAGATCCAAGTGGTTGACATGTTTCCATAGATTTTGTATCTTTTGTAATCATAACAAGATCCAGCGAGAGCAAACAGTCCCTCCCTGCAGCGTACCTAAACAAAGTTTGGATCTCTAATAAAATATACAATTAGATCTTAGCACCGTTTTACTCACAGGTTCTGCTATTATCACACATTATATGGATATTTTTTTATTATTATTATGGAATGCAATACATTTTTCTAGTTCACAGGCGAGTGTTTATAAACATACCCAAGCGATTTCATCATCTATACAGAAACTGTGGTTGCTTCTGGCAGTGGAAGCATGCTGGGATTTTTCGCAGAATATGTTTGCTCAGGAATGATGAAAAGGCTGCGAGCAGCTGTTAATCATCCAATTTACCCGATGCAGCAAAATGCCCCAAATAAACCCAGTTTACAGCTCAGAGTCAGCTGACGGCTCATTAGGGTGACTCGGCCTGAATAAGAGGCGGAAGATGAAGTTTCAGTCGGCTGTTAATGTTTGCCGAGTCTCTATTCTGCAATGCGATTGCTAGGAATGTGTCATTTATTTGTTACAGCTCACAGTGTGACACATAATAATAATAATTATAATTACTGAGGATGGGATAGGATCACCAGTCAAAGATTCTTTTTATGAGGGTGCAAACATTTGAGCAGCACATTTTTCAGAAATGGAGATTCAGAACCCCAGACTGTGACAGCAAAGAATTCCCAAAGATTCAGGCCTAATAATAAAGCCTGCAAACAAGGTTTTGTGTCCCCCCTTAATCTCTATGAACATCGTTACAGGGTAACAAGCATGGAAGATGTCAGCCAATCTCTCTATGTTAGGAGGAACCGTATACCGAGTGTCTGATGATCAGCATCATAGAATAGCTCTAATCCTGGATTATAATTCTTTTATAGCTGCAGGTCACTGCTTAGTAGTTACCAGCAAGGCATGAAGGGACCAAGTGCAACTTCCCCCATGATGTACTGAGGGGTGATCAACTTTTGTGATTTGGGGTCATCCCACATAAGGTCCCTGATAGTACCAAAGGGGCACACATACTATTCAGGAAATGTGATGCTATGGAACGCCACAGTGCAGAAAGATGGTCAGAGGCGGCGGCAGCCGCGGCGCAGGGAGGAGGGGGCAGCCGCAGCCAGAGAGGAGGCGTCAGCCGCGGCGCAGGGAGGAGGCGTCAGCTGTCGGAGATGGCAGCCGCGGCACAGGGAGGCGGCAGCCACGGGGCAGGGAGGCGACGGTCGGAGAAGGCAGCCGCGGTGCAGGCAGGCGTTGGTCGGAGAAGGCAGCCACGGCGCAGGAATGCGGCTGGAAAAGGCAGCCGCGGCGCAGGGAGGCGGTCGGAGACGGCAAAGGAACATACTTCAGGAGATTGTCATAGACAGGAGACAAACTACATGAGACTGCTAAAGATCACTGCTATTACTGATGCCACATTCAATATTTTCCTCAGCAAAATCCGAAGCAAAATAATGCAAAAGAAAACAGAAAAAAAGGGATGGAGAGATCAAAAAAATCTATCAGTATTGTAAAAAAAAAAAAAAAAAAAAGGTCAAAACAAAGAAGTCTATAAAAAAAGGTCACCTTAACCAAATATGCATATAAGTGTATGAATGAAGATGGAGAGGAGACTTCATACCATGAGCTCTTCTAGGGCAGATACTGATAAGAATTAAGCTTTGTAGTTTGCTGAAAAATAATAATAATAATAGATTAAACCCATGAACACTTGCCAACTGCTAGGAACTGGCTGCAGACAATTTGTCCCAACAATGACGATTGCTGTGACAGTACTACAAAGACGAAGGTCTGTCAGCAGCCATTAGACCGCATTATCAGCTATTAGTTCACAGGGACAGTCAATACCCCACTTCTATTAATCCCAACGAGGAATATTCTGCAAGAGACAACGTGCCGCCTGCATTTCAGATAATACTGACGAGACAAGAATGTGCATATGTTCTCTGCTACTATAGTGGTGTTGTTTCAGTGTGACATTATTACAGTGACACGGCCCGGGGGAGAGGGATAAGGGACGGGTCATCGGGGTGACACACAGGAAGTTTTCCTGCACTACAAGTGAATGATTTTACCCGGCTTATCGCTCACAAGTCTCTCCTTCACTAGTCAGTGCACACACATAAAGGAAATGGAAACACAGGGCCCTGAGGGGTCCTGTGCCATAATAAACAGAAATCAGCTATTTCCACTGGATGGAGGGGTGGGGGGCTGCGCTTCAATGCACGCTGATATTTAGATAATAGTCAGGGTGCTGGAGATGCCGACACAGCCAGCCTAGTGATTGATATAATATGTCCTAATGCACAGATTGCAGCTTGAGCAGTGCTGGGTGTCCATAGGAGCGAGGTTATCTGCACCCTCTCCTCCATGACATACCATGCAGTGTTCTCCCCGGCCCCTTTTAGCTGGGTGCATCACCCGGCACAATTCAGTAACCACCCGGCTGTTTTTGGGTGGATACTGAACAGTTGGTTCACAATACAGGGACTGCCACCCGCCAAAATTTTCTTCCCACCCAACTTAAATAAGTTTCTGGGTTGAGCACTGCCATGTATACCTTGATCAGTGGTGCAGAGTTGCAGCCTATGCATATAAGCAGTAAACCCGTTCTCTTCAGAACCAGTGGTGCAGTCTATGGAGAACAGGCCGTGTATTTGCACCATGCAGCCTTGGCTATGGCAGGATCTCTGTGCTCGGATGGCTGAGGCTCCTGCTGCTGACATGAAGCTTGTACAGGAAGAAAGCATAGAATGCTGAGGGTGAGACGACTTGAAATATTTCCTTATTGCAAAAAAAACTTTATGCTTGCACATTCTCCTTTAAATGTATCTATGCAAAGACAGAAATCAGATTTAAGCTGAACTCAAAAAGTAAAGTTTTGCTAGGCCGTGTTAACTGTGACCGGGAAATGCAATGAAAACTTCTGTTCTTTAGCCTCAAAGCTGTAAATCCGCAGCGTGAGATCATCCCAGGCGCTGCTGACTGTGACTGCTAGTCTTGTGAGGTTTGGTGGTATTACTAGTGTGCTGCTCACTGGTATTGGACATGAGGACAGTGCAATATAATGCACAATATTCGGGCCCCCTAATGAACTAAAAAATGGGCATGCAGCATTTCTGGCAATGCACTTTACAGCTCTGGGATGCAATTAGGAACGAAGGAATATCCTGCAATATGCATGGTACAAGGAGCTTTGCACAAACACATATACAGGTTTCTGGCTCCTTTAAGTAGGTCGCACCACCCGGCACTTTCCACCCAGTTGTTTTTGGGTGGTTACTGATGAGTTGGGTCACACTACCGGGGCCATCACCCACCTACAATTTTTTCCCATCCGGCTTAAAAAAATGTCTTGGTTCAACACGGATATATAAACTCCTAGGCTACGTACACACAAGCAATAATTATCGTTGGAAATGAACAATTAACGACCGATGGGCTCATAATCATTAACAAAAACGTGCACAAAGTCTGGTCAACGATGGAACGTGGAGGCAAACAACCCTCCCGGTGGATCTGATTGGGTGACGATCGATCGCTATCTATTGTCAGTGTTCTCCCCAGTCCCTTTTAGCCGGGCGCACCACCCGGCACTTTTCAGTAACCACCCGGCTGTTTTTGGGTAGTTACTGATGAGTTGGGTTACAATACAGGGGCTGCCAACCGCCTAAAAGTTCTTCCCACCCAGCTTAAAATAATTTCTGGGCTGAGCACTGTATTGTGTATACGGTCGTTCAGTGATGGTGGATTGTTCTACATTACACTTTCTCCTGTACATGTCACTTCCTGCATCGTTCAAACGATCGTATCCAACGTGTGTCTACATTATTGGTGGTTTATATTTGACCAATCGTATCGTAGAGAATCGTGCACAATACAATCGTTCAAAATAATCGTGAATCGTTTGTTTTGCAACGACAATTATTGCACCTAGCCTTAGTCCTAGGAGGTAAAGTTTAACTATTTGCAGTCAGTCTGAATGATCAGGAGGGCCCGTTGGATCCAAGCAGGGCCCCTGGAAGAAGCATTGTTGCAACATGGCGGAGGAAGTGAAGTCACAAGGCTAGAATTCGGAATATTTCAGTATTCCGCTCCTCAATGTCACCGTCATTTGTTTTATGAAGATTTTGTCTTTTCGCAGCTTCGATAGAACGGTCAGTTAGAGCAAACAAATGGAAACTCATTGATAGGAGTGACAGATACGTCAGGATTCATTAGCATTGTGCGAGATGAATGCTCGGCATTGTCACGTCATGGAGAGTCACCAGCTACAGGTTGGTGGTGTAATAGGATGCAGAGGACTGAAGGGCATTGTCCGGCCGTGGTGCAGAAGGACGGCCTGAAGTCACTGCGGTGCCGAGCTCGAACAAATGCTAAATATACACACGCATGTGAACGTGAGTCACTAGCGCACGGTATGGTATTGTACACGCGGCTCAGAGAGACCCCTTTCCGGATATCAGAACCCTGTGACCTCAGGTGACCTCACACCCACATGGGCTTTGTGGGTTTGTGTAATAAAAATGAAACTGATATTAAAAATAAAAACAAGCACGCTACAAAAACCGAGCGGTGACAAATGGTGCATGCTGACTAATCACACAACTGCTCATCTCTGCAACTGACCTGAGAAACCCATTGCTAGCACTGCCGAGAGGTTTAGTAGCATTCACTACAAATGCCGCTTTCACGCTTCGTTCACCCAACAA
Source organism: Pyxicephalus adspersus (assembly GCF_032062135.1). NCBI lineage: Eukaryota > Metazoa > Chordata > Amphibia > Anura > Pyxicephalidae > Pyxicephalus > Pyxicephalus adspersus. Next base: position 2,733,475 of record NC_092861.1, read on the forward strand.
CGCAAATTGGAATGGAACTTTGCAGCCACAATGGAGAGATGACATCAGTGCGGTGGGCAAAGATGGCGGAGCTTGGGTGCAATGGGTAATGCAGTATATCTTGCATGCTGACTCTAAGCGCAGGGTTGGACCTGCTTTGGGTTTGAACGACCCCATGTCGGTCCCCATGGCTAGCACCTTGCCCACCGCTTGGTCACTTGGTTCTTAAAGAACCCGCTTCTGCACATTTGACAGCCATGAGCTGAGTGATCTATGTGACCACTTGAGCCTCTCTATAGTCCTTCCCTGATACCTACATGTAGTAAAGACCACTATGGCTGGGGTAGCATTGTCTACTAGTTAATCTTTTTTGCTCCTCCCTGGTCCGTATGGTCTTTTTGTTCTTTCCTATGCCCATGTGGCATCGTTCATGACACCCTTACACCATCTGGTGTTTTCCGTGCCTTTGCTGCCCAAGTGGACTTGTCTGTGCAACCAAATTGTGTTTCCATTCCTCATATGGTTTGTAGTTGGTTTCCCATCCCACTCATTTCCTTTTATCCCTCTATCCCTTGCACTCCTTTACTTTGCCTTCGACCCATGTGAGCTTGTGTGTCCTCCTTACACATACTCTTCCTAGAGTTTTTGGACCCCCAAACTTTGGGTCTAGGGCTCTGCAATTACACCCAGACCTACTTTTCCATGCAACGTCTCTAGTTCACGTTTTATTCAAGCTCTGAAGACTCATCACCATCAGGAACCTCTATGCTCTGGAATTCTGTCTCTTTTAATGTCTCCCTGGGTTATCTCCTGTTCACTTGCATCAGATGATCAAAATAATGTATTTTATTTCTTATGTCAGTCTAGTTCAATCTTCTAGTTTCTATCTGTGGTTAGTTAATGTTAAAATGTAGAAATAATGTCTAGGAGGAGGACATGGTTATCAATAGAATGTTTAATCAGAGCTTTCATACATTGTCGTCCTTATAGACCCCATGCAGTCCATTCTGCAAAGCCTGGAACAACAGCACGAAGAAGAAAAGCGCACGGCACTGGAACGCCAGAGACTGATGTACGAACACGAGCTGGAACAACTACGTCGAAGGTTGTCCCCAGAGAAACAGCACTATCGGAGCATAGACAGGTTCTCCTTCAGCTCCCCCAATGCCCAGCAGCGCATCAGACAGTGGACGGAAGAGAGGTGAGATGCTGACATTACAAAAGTGATGGAAATTGGGATATACACTCCAATACCCACAACTCACTCCCCACTATCCATGTCACCATTGGGATCCACACTCCAGTACGCACACCTCACCCCCAGTATCCAAATCAATAGTATGATCCGCACTCCTATACACAAAGCTCACCCCCAGTACCCATGTGACCATTGGGGTTTGCACTCAAGTACACAAAGCTCACTCCCCAGTATCCATGTCACCATTGGGGTCTGCACTGCAGTATACAAAGTATCACCACCCAGTATCCATGTCATCATTAGGGTCTGCATTCCTGTTCACCCCCCTCACCCCCCAGTACACAATTCACTATTGGGATTGTCAGTCTAGTACACACAGCTCAAGCCCAGTATCCATGTCACCATTGGGGTCAGAACTCCAGAACACACAGCTCACATTCAATATCCATGTCATCATTCAGGTCTGCACTTCAGTACACACTGCTAACCCTCATTATCCATGTCACCATTGGAGTTTGCACTCGAGTACACACTGCTAACCCTCATTATCCATGTCACCATTGGGATTTGCACTCCAGTACACACAGCTCACCGCGCAGTATCCATGACATCATTGGTGTCTTCACTCAAGTACACACAGCTCACATCCATTATCCATGTAACCATTGGGGTCTGCAGTCCAGTACACGCAGCTCACCCCCAGTATCCATGCCACGATTGGGGTCTTCACTCTAGTACACACAGCTCACCACCAGTATTCATGACACCACTGGGATTTGCACTCCAGTACACATAGATCACCCCCAGTATCCATGTCACCATTTGGGCCTGCACTCCAGTACACACAGCTCACCGCGCAGTATCCATGTCATCATTGGTGTCTTCACTCCAGTACACACAGCTCACCACCAATATTCATGACACCATTGGGGTCTGCACTCCAGTACACACATCTTACTCTCCAGTATGCACATCACCATTGGGATCTGCACTGCAGTACACACAGCCCACCCCCCATAATCGTTGTCACCAATGGTGTCTTCACTCCTGTACACACAGCTCACCCCCAGTATTCATGTCACCATTGGAATTTGCACTCCAGTACACACAACTCTCTCTCCAGTGTTCATGTCACCATTGGGTCTGCACTGCAGTACATACAGCTCACTCCCCAGTATCCATGTCACCATTGGGATTTTCACTTAACTACACACAGCTCGCACCCCAGTATCAATGTCACTATTGGGGTCGGCGCTCCACTACACACAGCTCACATCCATTATCCATGTCAATATTAGGGTCTGCACTGCAGTACACACAGCCCACCCCCCAGTATCCGTGTTACCTTTGGGACCTGCACTCTAGTACAGAATGCTCACTTCCCTGTATCAGTGTCTCCAAAGGGATCTGCACTCCAGTACACACACCTCACCCCCAGTATCCATGTCACCATTGGGGTCTACACTCCAGTACACACAGCTCACCCCCAGTATCAATGTAATAATAATAATAATAATAATAATAATAATGTCACCATTGGGATTTTCACTCCAGTACACACAGCTCACCCCTCATTGTTTATGTCACTATTGGATGTCACTATTGAGTCTGCATTCCAGTACATACAGCTCACTCCCCAGTATCCATGTCACCATTGGGATTTTCACTTAACTACACACAGCTCACACCCCAGTATCAATGTCACTATTGCGGTCGGCACTCCACTACACACAGCTCACATCCATTAGCCATGTCAATATTAGGGTCTGCACTGCAGTACACACAGCTAACCCCCATAATCCATGTCACCATTGGGGTCTGCACTGCAGTACACACAGCGCACCCCCCAGTATCCGTGTTACCTTTGGGACCTGCACTCCAGTACAGAATGCTCACTTCCCTGTATCAGTGTCTCCAAAGGGATCTGCACTCCAGTACACACACCTCACCCTCCAGTATCCATGTCACCATTGGGATTTTCACTCCAGTACACACAGCTCACCCTCCAGTATCAATGTAATAATAATAATAATAATAATAATAATAATAATGTCACCATTGGGATTTTCACTCCAGTACACACAGCTCACCCCTCATTGTTTATGTCACTATTGGGGTCTTTACTCCAGTACACACAGCTCACCCCCAGTATGCAAATCAATAGTATGATCTGCACTCCTATACACACAGATCACCCCCAGTACCCATTGGGGTCACCACTGGGGTCTGCACGGCAGTATTCAAAGCATACCCCCCAGTATCCATGTCAGCATTGGGATTGTCAGTCCTGTACACACTGATCACCCCCCAGTATCCATGTCACCATTGGGGTCTGCATTCCTGTACACACAGCTCACCCCCCAGTATCCATGTCAGCATTGGGATTGTCAGTCCTGTACACACTAATCAGCCCACAGTATCTGTGTCACGATTGCGATCTGCACTCCAGTACAGACAGCACACCCCCAGTATTCATGTCACCATTGGGGTCTGCACTCCTGTACACAGAGCTCACCCCCAGTATCCATGTCACCATTGGGGTCTACTCACCACTACACACAGCTCATCCCAAGCTGAGTTTACCACCAAATGAGACCTTCACTGCCGCACAGACCATTCAAATTCTTTTCTAACTTTACCAGCGGCAGATCCGTGGCCCAGCTTTCACTTCCCAACCCATACAATCAGATCTACACCACAGAAGCTTTACAAGGATGAATAACTGGTGCCACAGTGGGGATACAGAATCTTACTCACCTGGAAGTGTTGAAATATCAAATATCACTGAATGGATGGTGGGACACGTAAATGTTATCTTGCAGAAATAAAAAAAAAATAATTTTTTGTAAGTGGTGGCACATTTGCTATAAGGGCCCCCTCCCCTACCACCCCACTTTGTTGGCTTCTTTTGCTGCTTATACGTATCTGTAATGTGGATCCCCTGATGGAGGGAATCATTGCATTGAGATGTGATAATCCTGGTACTTCCAGGTACAAAAGAACACTACGCATTGCTAATTGGTGGTGATTTTGTGGTTGATGGCTGACATTAATGCGGCGGGGGGCAGCAAAGTCAATCATAGGACAGGCATCAATGGGTGTCCAAGGGGGCACTGAGGTATGGCCAATAGGAATTATATTCAATTTTGTCTTTGTGGTCTCTTTGCTTAATTGAATGAAATGTAGAACTTGATGGGTAATTATAGGACCCAACATTGGTTTCCACTAGATCAGTGTTTCTCAGCCAGGGTTCCTCCAGAGGTTGCTGGAGCTTCCATGTTAAATGAGCAGTTCGAGTCTCTCAGGTCAGTGTAAGTGACCCCAATGATCTTTTTGGCTATCTGTAAAGGTGACATGGCCAGCAATGTAAGAGGAATTCTTCCCACTGACCACCACACTAATATACTGTGATCTGTGGATATAGGAATTATAGAAGGGGTTTCCCGAAGGTTCCCCCATATTAAACTCCTGATATGATCCAGTTGGGTTTGCACCAGTTAGCACGATGGTGACTTTTTTAACAGCTTTGCATTTCCTAAAGCCCAAAATGACATTGTGTTCCCTTACATGAGTGTTTAGCATTTGTACATTTTCCATAAACGTAATCCAGATCATTTTGCGCAGCGAATTCACTTTAAACTAGACATGGATAACATACAGATAAGTTTATTATCAAGTATCATTCCCAATTTATCCAGCAGGTGGTGCTGTGGTGATTTTCATTCACTAGGAATGCAAGTATAATTTATTATGAATTACAGAAATTAAACAGCATCATCTAGTGGAAGAATTCATAACGACACCTTCCTATCAAGCCAACCTGTCTGCACTTTGGTTATGTATATTACCTTCCTAATACATTCATCCATCTAAAGCAAAGTAAAACATCATCTCTACCTGGGCAAATTTACTAAATGGAACTCAATTGGGTGGTGACTTCTCCCCAGGACAACACTTTCAAAAGTGAACTTTCCTATTTGATTTCTAGTAGTTGATTTCCACCTGTTGTCTTGGGGACAGGAAGTAAAATAAATCCTCTCAATAAGGACTGGAGTAAAAGCTTTGCAGTAATCCCACACACCAACCAAACAATGTCCAGCGTTCCACTTTAATAATAAAAACTGGCTTTTGCTGTTAATTAGGACAAAATCCCTGCAAGCTCCACTTTAATCCCTGGTGCTGCCATAGACATGGCCACTAGAGGGAGCACCTACAGCCCTAAAAGAAATATGGATCAGCAAGTTTCTAAAAATGTGAACAAACTGTCCTCCTGGGTGACATAATAAAACAAGATGTGCACATACAGGTCCTCTTTGTGCCACACAGAATCCACTTAGCACCTTTGGATGTGAAATCCGCACAAAGCCAGAGCGTCGGGGGACAGGTGTTCTATACAAACCCATCACTTCTAATGAACAGAAACAACTTTCAAGATTGTTCTGTGGGGGGAAAACAACAAACACATCTTTTGTCTGTTTCCAGCATTTTTCTTTCATTTTACTTGGCAGATGATGACACTCAAAACGCAGCTTCTCGACTCCCACCTCAATCCCACACAAAATAATAAAGAGAAATGCTTGGAAAATGTGAAAGCGACGAGCCAGTGGGACCTGCAGCTTCCATCGCTGCCTAAACGCTGCATGTTTTGCTTGAAGCAGGTCAGAAGGAGGTCAACGGCAGGTCACATGCACCTGTGAATGAACTCTGAATGCAGCATCTTTAACTAATGCCAAATCCAAAGCTTGCTGACCAAGAAGATGAATCAGCTCAGAGTGCTAATGCCAGTTTGGGTTAAATTGGAACTAGAGTCAACCTTAAAATGCACCCTTTATTGCAGGAGGGGCAATAATGTCCAATGTGCAATAAAAAAAACTTACCTGCCTGATTGCCCTTTTGCATACTTACCTGTCCTGGCCTTCTTCACTTCCAGGTAGAGCATGAGACTCCTAATCTCAGGGTTGTGGGTTCAAACCTCACATTGGGCGTAACACGTCTTCTTTTCTTGCAGACGTTGACTTCCAGGTTCTGGATCGTACTCCTTTTTGATTGTCCAGGTTGGCATTTACAGGAGTTCATTCATCCTGACAGCCATTAGGGATGCTGGGATACCCAAGCTGGTGAGGTAGGTATGTTTTATTGCAGAAGGGACTTCACCTGTTGCTTGTTGCAATTTTTTTTTTTTGGCACAATTTTTGTCCAAATTTTGTGGCGTGGTACTGCTCTATAGTCACCAGGTGGCGCTGCAGTCTGCATTCTATTATACATCATAGTGTGATGTGAGCACATACAGCAAAAAAACAATAAAAAACTTTTATAATGTGTAATTGGATCTGTTGAAGAAAATGGAAACATGATCACTAATATCATCACCATAGTCTAAGGAAGCTTTTCTCAAGCTTTTTAATGTGGGGGAACCCTTGAAATAACATTAAGGTCTTCAGGGAAAACCCTTTCTTATTTATTATATCCACAGATCACAGTATATTAGTGTGGTGGTCAGTGGGATGAATTCATCTTACATCGCTAGCCAGTGGGAAGAATGTCTCCCTTACAGATAGCCAAAAAGATCATTGGTGTCGCTTAAACTGACCTGGGAGACTCAAACCGCAAATGGAGGAACCTCTAGCACCTCCTGGAGAAAACCTGGTTGAGTAACACTGATCTAAGGACAATTTTTGTCAGAAGACAACCTAGCAGTATGTTTTGGGGATGTAGGATGAAACCAATGCAACATACAAATTCCCTGCAGAGTGTCCAGGACAAGATTCAAACTTGGAACCATAGTGACGAAAAAAAGCTTCTTTCAGTGACCACGATAATGACCCAAAATTGTTAAAAGCAAACAGGTATATCATAAAAAAAAAAAAATAAAACATAAAAGGACTTAAAGCACTAAATCACAAGAAAAAACACAACTTTATTTTCTTTCTTTACATTAAAAATGATATGGAACAACCCTTAACATCATACTACAATGTAATTTAAAACGTATATAATTATCACAATAACATGTACAATATCTTTTAAATATAAGATTCGACGCGTTCCACAGATTATATATCCACTTCTTCAGGAATCAGAAATGAGACATATATTTGCTGCAAGTGAAAAAATATTATACTATAACGTCCTAGAAAAAAACTTTGTGCGGATCAAAACGGTGGAGAGGACAATCACAGAAGGCAGAAAGAAGCCAGGAAGTGACTGACCAGGAAGAGTTTCGGTGAGTATCAAGACCTCCTATTTACAAACACGCTACATAATATTAAGAATCATTGCTGTGACTTGTAATCAGCGATAATTGCACCTCCATGTTTCTCAAAAGGTATTATCCGGACTATCCCAATTTCGAAATAACGATTCTCATCGTGTGTCCAACCTCATTACTCACGTCTTTAATATATTAGATACAATTATGAAAAGCAAACAAGTATTTGTTACCAAATAGTAAACTTTATATAAACAAAAGTTTGAGACCCCAAGCCAAAACATTTATAACTCAATAGGACATGGAAGACATCTAAAGATAGGAGGTTTTCTGTATCTCTTATGGTGTCTTCATTGCAATGCTGCTATGGTAAGTAGCACCAAACAAGATTTATGGCTCTCTCACTTTGTTCTTCAACCTGTCTAATCTTTGGCTCCAAAGGGGTAAGCAGGAACCCCTGTCATTTGAAAAAATGAACACCTGACCGCCACGTCTATTTAAGCTTGTTGGACATCCCATTCCAACACCATGGGCATTAATATAAAGTTGATACACCCTCCACCTTTGTGGCTAAAACATCCTCCACTCTTCTGGAAGCCCTTTCACAAAATAAGTGTGTATGTAGGAATTTGTGCCCATTGGTGTGGTCAGGTGCAGATGTTGGATGGGAAGACCTGAATCACCATTTTAAAAAATCTAAATGATGTTTAGTAGGGTTGAGGTGCAAGGCACTCAAGTTCCTCCAAACTGGTGATGCCATGTTTTTATGGAGCTGGCTTTGTACACAGAAGCACAGATCCAATCCAAACCCATGGCCATTATTTTGGATTTGCCCTCCTCTTCCCCCAATCATCTTCACTCTTTTAGGAAGGTTTTCACAAGAGTTTGGGGTATATCTGAGGCAATTTGTGAGGTCGTTTGTTTCGAGTGAGAACACCCGGCTCACCATTCTAATTCTCCCCAAAAGTGTTCAGTAGGGGTAAGGTCAGGGCTTGGTGCAAGACATGCAAGTTCCTCCACACCAACCTATCATCTCTTAATGGACCTGGCTTTGGACAGGTGACCATCGCACCTGTATAGGCTTGTTGGATTTCCCATTACAAAACCATAGGCATTATTTTGGAGTTGCCCCCTATACCAACCTCCACTCTTCTAAGAAGGTCTTCCTGAAAATGTTGGAGTGTGTCTATAGGACACTGTGCCCATTAATGAGGTAAGGTGGATGTGGGATGAGAAGACCTGGCTCACCGTTCCAATTCATCTCAAAGATGTTCAGTAATGTTGAGGTCAGGACTCTGTGCAGGACACTCGAGTTCCTCCTCACCAAACTGGTGACACCATGTCTTTATGGAGCTGGCTTTGTAGACAGAAGCACAGATCCAATCCAAACCCATGGCCATTATTTTGGATTTGCCCCCTACTCCCACCACCTTCACTTTTCTAGGAAGGTTTTCACAAGAGTTTAGGGTATATCTAAGCCAATTTGTGAGGTTGTTTGTGTTGAGTGAGAACACCTGGATCACCATTCTAATTCCCCCCAAAGATGTTCAGTAGGGTTGAGTTCAGGGCTCTGTGCAGGACATGCAAGTTCCTCCACACCAACTTATCATCTCTTAATGGACCTGACTTTGGACAGCTGACCATCGCACCTGTATAGGCTTGTTGGATGTTCCATTACAAAACCATAGGCATTAATATGGAGTTGCCCCTATACCAACCTCCACTCTTCTATGAAGGTCTTCCTGAAAATTTTGGAGTGTTTGTATAGGACTTTGTGCCCATTGATGAGGTCAGGTTGATGTGGGATGAGAAGACCTGGCTCACCATTCCAATTCAGCTCAAAGATGTTCAGTAATGTTGAGGTTAGAACTCTGTGCAGGACACTTGAGTTCCTCCTCACCAAACTGGTGACACCATGTCTTTATGGAGCTGGCTTTGTAGTCAGAAGCACAGATCCATTCCAAACCCATGGCCATTATTTTGGATTTGCCCCCTACTCCCACCCTCTTCACTCTTCTAGGAAGGTTTTCACAAGAGTTTGGGGTATATCTAAACCAATTTGTGAGGTTGTTTGTGTTGAGTGAGAACACCCGTTCACCATTCTAATTCTCCCCAAAGATGTTCAGTAGGGTTGAGTTTGGGGCTGCCCATTGATGAGGTCAGGTGGATGTGGGATGAGAAAACCTGGCTCACCATTCCTATTCAGCTCAAAGATGTTCAGTAATGTTGAGGTCAGGACTCTGTGAAGGACACTTGAGTTCCTTCTCACCAAACTGGTGACACCATGTCTTTATGGAGCTGGCTTTGTACCCCTGGGCACAGTCATGGGGGAACAGAAAAGGGTCTTCACCAAACTGTGACCACAAGTCTGGAAGAGCACAATATCTACAATGTCTTTGTATGATGGAGGATTACCAGGACCCTTCAATGGACAAACCTGTTTAGTTTCCAAGGTTTCCATAATACATTTTTAATAATACTTATATACATTCTCCTAAACTTGTAAGATATGCACTATAGTATATACCGTGGGCTTGCTGTTGGGGATTGTGGCAGCAGTTCAATGAGGCAGCACAAGGTCAGCAAAGTTCAGGCTTCTGCCTGGGTTCTTTATTGTAAAAAACAAAACAGCAAAGCAAGTTACAGCCCAGCTGTGCCACTAACTAACTCTTTGGGTATTCTCTTTCTAACAGAGAATTACAAAACAAAGTCTGTTTGCATGAAGAAAACTTAATTGCTGTTGTCTGAAGCTCCTTTCCCTTCCAGATTTGGGAAGCCACTGAGTTCCCAGCAGTCTGCTGCTGATTCTCTAAATGGAGCACCAGTGCTTTCTAGAACCAAATGTAGACCTGGACGTGAACTGGGTGGCCAAAGATCCCTCTCTTCCTTGGATCCTTAACACCGACTTTTCATCAAAGCCACCTGCCTGCTGAACATTCATGGTGTGTTAAGTAATTAGTGAAGTATTAATTAGTGGCAGCTTACCGGGTGCTCTGGGGTCCGTCCCGTACCTAGAACATCATAACTTTTTAGACCAGACTATCTCAACCTTCCTAACATGGGGGAACCCTTGATATAACTTTAGGGGAACCTCTTCTATAGTTACTATATCCACAGCTCAAAGTACCTTAATGTGGTGGTCAGTAGGAAGAATGTCTCTTACATTGCTGGCCATTGGGAAGAATGTCACTCCTACAGATAGCCAAAAACATCATTGGTGCCACTTAAACTGACCCGGGAGGAGCAAACTGCTCATTGCTATAGGAACCCCTCAAGAAACCCCTTCAAGGAACAATGGGAAGAATGCTCCTTACAATGGTGCCTATTAGGAAGAATGCCCCTGACATTTCCAGCCATTGAGAAGAATGTCACCCTTACAGATCATTGATGCCACCTAAACTGACCTGAGAGGCACAAATTGCTCAAGGAACCCCTAGCGCCCTCTGGAGGAACCTTGGTTTAGGATAATCAATCGTCCCTTTGTGCCCAAAAACTACGAACTCCAAGCTGAATCCCTATTAATCAAACTAAGCAAACTTAAACAAAGTTAGTTATCAAAGTTTTTTTTATTTATTCTTAGATAAAATACGTGCATCACTTTAGGATTGTGAGTGAATCATGGGCATTCACTTATTCCACCCACCAGCATCCATCCATGGCTAGAACATCGGCTCTGTATGGAATAACCCTTACAAGTTGATGTGAAGAGCACAATCAATATTTTTATAGATATGAACGTTGCATGAACATATGGATCCTCCTTACGTCTACATTATGTTGAGCTGACTTTGCCAAGTGGGGTCATGCTTTGCTCCCAATGTTCTAAATGTAGACTTTTGATAACATCTTTATATGGATCCTGTATCACTGTCTGTATTAGTCTGTCATTTGCAATCCCTATTTAATGTACAGCGCTGCGTAATATGTTGGCGCTATATAAATCCTGTTTAATAATAATAATAATAATAATAATATTAATAATAATATGGATCAGCAAGATCCACAGCCGAACGGAGACATGAGACTGTAAAAAACCCAAGAATGCCAACTTTCCTAGTTTCACTCTTTTGCACTCAGTATTTTTATCTCTTCTATAGGCAATGAGTCACAGAATTTCACTCCCACATATCTGTGTCACCCGAATTCTCTCAGCCCTGGTCTTCAGCTATATGATTCAGAACTATGCTAAATAAACAAGCCAGGCATTAAAGCTGAATTCCAGGAAAATGGCTAAATACAGATATAATATCTATAAGGGGGATTTATTACATGCCAGTGTATTCCTGTTTATCCATATTTACACAATCCTATCAAAAAGCCCAATCATGTCCACCAAGGGGGGTAGTTCTGATCTTTCTCAGGTGTGGTTTGACATTCCCACAGGTGAAAAGTATGCCTAGTGAAAGGAAACACTGAGCTCACCTCTAGCTATGCTCTCTTCTCCTTTCACCTTTGTGTTGCAGCACACCCAATTGGTTCCTTGTGCTACCTCTTACCCAGGTGTACCGACCATGACAAGGGGCGGATATCATTCTACACATATCTTCAACTATCTCCAGCAGCACTCCAGGAGTCCCAAAATACCGGACCTCATATTTATGAAGTTTCAGGGAAATCCCTACAGAATATATGCTACAACTAGGATTGCCAAAATATCGACCTTATGGCCTTTTTTTCTATTGTCAACATTGACAGCAAGTCCGATTGTTACCAGCCACACTTGTAAATTACTGGCCAGGAGACAACCCTGCCTACTACCTGCTGAACCTCAAAATGTTTCTCCGGGAGGATCTAACAAACACATAAGAGAACTGAGGGTATTGCCCATTTTTGCTGGCGTGGCTGCTAATTTGATATTTGGAGAGATTTGATAAATGCCTACATACAGGGCGCTTGTGCCGGTGTCTCCGAGTGGTCCATACAAGAGGTGGTTTAAAATCTCCACATCCATTCTATAGAAGTTTATGGTGTTTGCTGCAGCTTGTAGGAAGATTCTGATTCTCTACATTTGCTGTTAGGTTTCACCCTAATTTTTTACCTTGAAATCTTGTGTCACACATTTCAAGAACTACTTACTGTTCTTCAAGTATTCAATGTGAAGCAGCAGAAACAGCATATAGTTTTCTTTTGGTCACTACCAAAAGTGTTCCCTTTTTTTGTATGTTTGTGGAGCAGAGTGTAGTGTGCATGTGATGGGAGTAGAGGTGGCAGGGAGATGCCTGTGGAGTAAAGGAGCCGTTAGGAGATGCTTATGGGGCTGGCAATTCTGTGCTGTGCACCACTGCAGTATCTCTTCCCATTTATTCTGTCCAGTGACAACACTTGCAGCAGGAAATAGCAATATTTTCTGCTTCCCTTTAGCCGTGCAGCCTGAAATGTACTTTCTCAGCATCCCCAGCACAGACTCTGAGCATGTGCAAAGCTGAAAGGGATTTTAGGAGTCGATTAGTGCTCCTGTGCTGCCATTGGCTCCTTGGTCCTTATATCCTCTTTGCTCCCAGATTCCAGTGCCTGTTATAGTGTTTAGCTGATCTGTGCTGGAGTATGATTCGTGTTATTTACTGTTGCTGACCATTGCCTGTTCCTGACCTATTATTATTATTATTAATAATAATAAACAGGATTTATATAGCGCCAACATATTACGCAGCGCTGTACATTAAATAGGGGTTGCAAATGACAGACTAATACAGACAGTGATACAGTAGAAGGAGAGGACCGTGCCCCGAAGAGCTTACAATCTAGTAGGTGGGGGAATTTACACACAATAGGATGGGAGATATGTAATGATGGAAAGTAGTGATGGTTTCAAAAGACAGAAGAAGATGGGTAGGCAAGTTTGAAAAAATGGGTTTTGAGTGCTCTTTTAAATGAGTAGAAAGTAGGAGCAAGCCGAATAGGACAAGGAAGACCATTCCAGAGAGTTGGTGTGATGAGGTTATGAGTGAGGAAGTCATTAGTAGGTCATTGGAGGAGCGGACCTATCGATTATACGCAGCCTGGACCGACCTCTGCCTGTGACCCCGGCTCTTCTTGTGCCTACTCCCTCTGTGCCTTGTTGGTAGACTGATTGCCGGTGTATGACTTTGGCTTTGCACTCGAGATTTGCCTTGTGACTCTTGTACCGCCTAATCTGTGGGTTCCTGATCCACTGCCAGCCCATCCCCACACACCATCTCTCGCGCAATAATTGCTGGGGGCAACCCAGTGCTGGTAGTTGCAACCAGTCCCCCGATGCTAGGTGGGGGCTTATTAGAGACTATGGCATTAGATTGGGGGACTGGCATCTGGGGAGTACTGGTGCTGACCAGGCCTTACAGGAACTGTTTGCAATATAGCCTTTGGTATGGCAGCAGAGCAAAAATTATGATCTTGAAGGGAGGTGTTATGGGTGGGAGGAGCGATATCTGGATAGTGGTATCCTCTTACTCCATCAATTTGACTCCCCAGGAGTCCATGTACAAGGTACTGGTACCTAACCCCTTCCCGTTTAGCCCAAATGAGGTGGCGGTCCACTGACTTCATGGGTGAGAAGCATTGGGGGACATGCTCCATGTCTGGATGTTCCTTCCCGAAGCTTGTTGGGTTTTGGGCTTTCATATACAATTTATTGAGCAATCTGTGCACCCTGACCCTTGGCAAGTGATTCTGCATCTCCCTGATCCGTCCCTCCCCCGGGTCCAAAGGTTAAAAAAGTAGTTGTAGGTTTCTAGTGGATTAGTGGGAGGAAATGGGGGTATTAGTGGAATAGGGTGAGTGGGCAAAGGGTGTCATGACCAAGGTAGGGATAGAGAAAGAAATAGTTAGAAACATTTGTTTCCCATTGGGGAGTTTTTATCTTTCCTCCACCAGCATTGACAGCATACACTAAAAGGTCCAGGGTTAAGTGTGTTTATTTCAAGTGAATGCATACACAGCACAACAAACAGTGAATCTCAAACCTAGTGCAACAAACTAAATACAACTATATACAATGGACAAGAATATCAGAAGCAGGAACAGGGCTAAGACAGGATTTCAGAGGGCATGTGGCCAGGGAACCGGCAAGGATTCAGTTCCAAGGATACAGCCCCAATGCTAAGGTAAAGAGAGGCTTGTGAAGCCACAATATATAGCCCTAAAAATACCAAGCCACAGGTGTTGCAAACCAGGAGGTGACTCCTATGAGAACTTTAGAGCCTAAGTTTCCTCTGAACTTTTGATTAAGAATCAGGAGTTTTCTAAAAAATGTCAACATTTTCCTTGAGATGCAACAGAGTTAATGGGTAAAGGTGAAATCCTAACTATCCTGTACCTGTTTATGTATGCCCCTATTGGCTTTGTTTTTTTTTCCTATTTTGTTTTTACATAAATGCCAATCAAATATACCACATCCACCATGTGAAAATAGTAATAACTTTATAAAGGTTAGTTCCAAACTGATACTTTTTATTGGTATTCTTGGAGTTACAAAGCTTTTGCTTGGAGGCTCTATTAATGAGATCCATGTGCTGAGTTCCTGGGTTTATACACCTGCTGTGCCCATTATGAAGGGTACCCACCATCCCTGTGTTGACTTCCTGGGTTTATTTACCTGCTGTGCCCATTATGAAGAGTCCCACCATCCCTGTGTTGAGTTCCTGGGTCTCCACACCTGCTTTACTCATTATGAAGGGTTCCTGCTATCCTTCTGTTAAGTTCCTGGGTCTGTACACCTGTTGTGCCCAATATGTAGGGTTTTCCACCATCCCTGGACTTTCTTAAGTTTTCGGGTTTCTGCACCTGCTGTGCTCATTATAAAGAGTGTCCTCCATTTCTGTACTGTGGTGCATGGTCTGTACACCTCCTGTGTCCATTACAGGGGTTTCCAGCATCCCTACTCTAGGTTCCTGGATCTGTACTTCTTCTGTTCCTATTATGAAGGCTAAATTCCCCAAACTTCACACTTTCTTTGGCTTTTACGATTGGTTCCCACAATCCAGCACAGTGGTGAGCTCTTCTTTCTGCCATCCCTATCAGTATTCTTTTTATCATCACATGATCTCATTGGTGCCTCTTTTAATACCATTTCTGACTTCCCAAGTCTGTACTCTTCCATGGCCATTATGTGGGTTTTCCACAATCCCCAGTACCTATTGAATTTAATTCTAAGGAATCCTACACTGGAGTGACAGCTGTGCATCTGCTAGGGTTGTTGACGCCTCCTCCAAGATGGTGACACCCAACCTCAGTCCTGGGGATATCTACACCAGGGAGGCGTTTATAGCCAACTACCATGCATTAAATACATAAATACTCATATCATCTGATGGGAAGACTTCCCAAGTCTGTAAACTTGCTGTGGCTAATATGAGGGTTTCCAACCACCCCCGGTATCTACCAGACTGCATTCTATGGAATCCAATAGAAAACCACTTGAATGACAGTTGTGAGTCTGCTGGGGGATGTTGACACACACAACCAAGTTGGCGACGCCGAACCTCAGTCTTGGGGCTTTTGGATATCTACACCAGGGAGGCTTTTATAGCTAAACACCAGCGCATAAAATACATAAATGCCCATATCATCTGATGGGAAGACTTTTGTGAATGGTCTGACTTCCTAGGTCTGTACACCTGCTGTGGCCATTATAAGGATTTTCCACCATCCCATGAATCTACTGAATTGAATTCTATGGCCTCCCATAGAACTTCACTTGAGTGATAGCTGTGAGTTTGCTTGAGGCTGTTGATGCCACATCCAAGATGGCGACACCCAGCAGCAATCTCAGGTCTCTTGGATGTCTACACCAGGGAGGCTTTTATACCTAACTACCATGCATAAAATACATTAATGCTCCTATCATCTTTTGTGAATGGTGTGACTTCTTTGTCTGTACACCTGTTGTGGCCATTATGAGGGGTTTCCACTATCCCCAGAACCAATTGAAGTGATTTGTATGGAATCTCATGGAACACCACTAGAGTGACAGCTGTGAGTCTGATGGAGCTGCTATTACCACATCCAATATGGTGGCCCTCAGTCTTGGGGCTTTTGAATGTCTACACCAGAGTGGCATAAAAATACATAAGTACTCATATCATCTGATGGGAAGACTTTTTTTGAAAGCCTGATATCCCAAGTCTGTACACTTCTATGACCATTATAAGGGTTTCCCACCATCCTTGGAACCTATTGGACTGCATTCTTTGGATTTCCATAGAACACCACATAAGTGGAGCTGGGATTCTGTTGGGGGTTGGTGACGCCACATCCAAGATGGTGACACCCAACCTCAGTCTTGGGGCTTTTGGATGTCTATAATTTTATATCCAAATACCATGCACAGAATACATAAATTCTTATATCATCTGACGGGAAGACTTTTGTCATCTGGTCTGGTGACAGGGTCTCGTCAACAATAAAAATCCTAGCCATTAATGTCCCCTGAGATTAACCCTCCCCCCCAACCTATAAAGCACAAATGGAGTTGGGCCCGGTAGTATTACACTTAGCTTTCCCTTTGTCTTTCCTAGGAATATATTCCTTTTGTCTGAATCGGCTACACCCTATAGCGCAGATTACGTTTAATTATGTGACACGGAGCTGGTTCCAGTAGATTATTTAAAATTGCATCTCATTTGGTAGCTGGCATCTTATCAGACCGACCCCGAGAACAGGATGCTCGTTTTAATAAGCAGTCTCGGCTCAGTGGCTGTTTTATGTTTATCTTGGTCTTATCACCCCCTATCAGGAGAACGGCAGTAACAAGGCGGCCATGCCCTCCTTATTTCATGCTGATTTTAAATAAAAATGAAACGGTGCGTGGCGAGCCTAAGGTAGGCAAAATTAAAAATTACTGCCCATTCAAAATGACTTAAAGTGCAACTATACCGCATGCCGGGCGAGAGCGTATTGGAAGCTGTTATGTTTAGGTTCCTTGATATGACAGTTTGTGCTTGTTAGCTGTACCATATTTTCAGGGGATCAATACACATGCAGATTTTTGGAAACTCCCTCTAGTGGCTAAGTGGTATGTTTGCCCTTTATTCAGGTCACTTAAAGCCGAACTAAACCCAGCGGACATTCTTCCTTCCATCTTAATTTGGCCAGGCTGGGATGATGTAACTCCCACTGAATTCACTCAGTCCCTGCACCCACAGGGGAAGCCAGGATGTGCCAAGTTTTGGAAGCTCCCCATAGTGGCTAACGGTATGTTTCCCCTTTAATCAGGTCACTTAAAGACAAACTAAACCCAAGGAATACTCGCCTGCCCCAATGCCATATTCTTCCTTCTTCTCTTTCTCCTTATGATCTTTTCCCATCTTAATTGGCCAGGCTGGGATGAAATGTAGCTCCTGCACCTGCCAGGATGTGCCAATTTTTCTGAGAAACAATGCTGAGCTGTGCATGCAAATTTTAACAGATGGGGCAGCGATTAGACAGGCAAGCATACGTATTGCAGAAGGGATATTTGCTGCAATTTTCATGATCACTCCAGAGCTGTCCATGTAGTAATTTTTTTCTTCCACTAGATGTCACTAGATAACCAGTGTCATTCAACCCACAGATTGGTTGTGCGACCTTGCTTTTTTTTTGGACAAATATGGGGAGCTAACAGTACTCAAAGCCACGCCTCACCCACTGCTGTTTTGAAAGGTGCCTACTGTGGACCTTTTTGGCGTGTTTTGTATATGAAATGACAGATTGCTGGGTCAGATCAAAATCAGCAAAGGGTCCCATTTAAAATAGAGAACGGATACTACCGGGAAAATTATGTTTAGAGGAAAGCCTGGTCACCTGACCCATCAGGGTAACTGAATTCTTCCTGTGCCTAGGCACTTCTGTTCTGTATCTTCATAGCTGTGTATCAGGTGACTTCCTGTGCCTAGCCAATCCTGTTCTGTACCCTAATAGCTGTATATCAGGTGATTTCCTGTGCCTAGGCACTTCAGTTCTGTATCCTCATAGCTGTATATCAGGTGACCTCCTGTGCCTAGGCCCTCCTGTTCTGCACCCTCATAGCTGTATGTCAGGTGACTTCCTGTGCCTAGCCACTCCTGTTTGGGTCCTCATTGCTGTATATCAGGTGACCTCCTGTGCCCAGCCCCTCCTGTTCTGTACCTTCATAGTTGTAGATCAGGTGACTTCCTGTGCCTAGGCACTCACGTTCTGTACCCTCATAGCTGTATATGTGCAGTGAGACTGTATATCAGGTGACTTCCTGTGCCTAGGCACTCACGTTCTGTACCCTCATAGCTGTATATGTGCAGTGAGACCATCTTCTGCTTCTGACTGTCTCCAGATTCTGAGTGAGATTTGGTGGTGTTACTACTGTGCTACTCAATTTTCTCTTTGCTGGAGGCGAAGCTGTACCTGAAAACCTGCAGTGCAAGGATCTCCCTGCATTTCCTTCATTCATTCTGTGATCTGTGCTTCCTTCATCCCTATGATTACCCCATCAGATCACCATCACCAGGAGTGGGTTGGCAGCTGCTACTTACCTTCTACTTGTCTTTTTCCCAGTCTATCCCCAGGTAAATTAAAAAAATAAAGCTGCCCAAAAAGTGTTTAAAATGAAAAAAAGAAATCTAAATCACAATACTCACCTTTGATTAGCAGCTGCCCCTGCAGTAACACCCCTTTTCCACAAGATGTCCTCAGTCTTCCAGGTTAAACAGTGGCCAGCAATACTGAAACTGGAAGATGCACTTCATTCAACAGTAGCCGGCCCTGATGAAGGGGGACCCTATAAACCCCCGAAACGTGTTGGATTTTATAAGCAAGAGTCCAAATTATTGTAGGGCATCTTGAACCCAATGCACCCTCCACAGTGCAATAGTTTATAATGTAAGGTTCTCATGAACAACCTCAAGACATGGGGCAAAGGCATTTGGTATTTTTCAACAAATAATAACATTTTCATATCAATTTGGACCCTGGGTAAATATAAAGGGGGACCCCGAATGCACAGCATCCATTTCCCTGTACTTTGGCCATTCTGTCAATCAAGGCCCTGTAGAAGAATTGCCCTCCCCTAGATCGCTGTACTACACTGCTGTCAACCAGTCCCCAACTGCCCCAAATTCTTTGTTACCATTAAAATGAATGGGAATAGTTGATACCCCTTTTTTGTACTGGCATTTGGTTGCAGTGTTGGTTTTGGGATGCTCCATGCAGCTTCTCCGGGCCGTCTGCCGCTGGTACCACTCATATAGAACACCAAGCACTTCACCAAACACCTGTCAAAAATGCAACTTGTTGCTCTCATACGCATAGCAGTTAAAAATGGGTGCCATTGATAATCCCCCATCTAAGATTTAGAGTGGTGACAACCAGATATTCAGGGTCACAGAAGAGTCTCCAATTGTCTTTTTAGCCTGCAGAATGAGAGTCTGTCGCTGAGATGGCAGTGATGTCATCCGCATACAGACATTTCTCGGTGCAGCAAGAGACGTACAAAAAACAGCATTTTGCTGGTATTTAAATGCTGCCAAGGCACTCTTCCTCGGCACAATGCAACCGAACATTCAGCAACAACTTTAAATCTGCAAAGCTCTGCAAGAACCGCGTCTGCCCAGCTGGAGAGAGCTCTGAATGGGACACTAGAGGAACATCGGCCTGTAGATAAAAAAATCAAAAAGTGAATTGCTGTCGAATTGTCCATGTGTGACCGCATTCATGGCATTGTGCGCCTGTGCCTTAAAGGGGAACTACCATGGTCCGTTGTAGGTACAGATATTGAAGAATGAAACAATGAGGAGGTCAATGATCATTAATATCAATCATATTGAAGACTGATGAGCAAAATGTCAATCAGAAATCAGAAGCGTTCTTTTGTCGATTGGTTAACCGTCGTATGGAAATTGATCCAATTTTTGTGTTATGATCAATAACCTAATTTGATATTATGGTGAATGGATTAATAATGATCAGATATCAAACAAATGTAAAGAAATGTATAGAACAAATGTAAAGAACTACAGCTTTTTGGGGGCCAAAACAGCTTCCCGTCATAAGGGCTTGGAATATTGATGGTGGTTTGTGGATGGAGAAGTGTAAGTTTTTTAAACTCTTTTCAAGCAGCTGGGTGATATCATTTAGGAACAATGGGCAGCACCGTGGCTCAGGGGTTAGCACTCCGGCTTTTGCAGCGCTAGGTCCCAGGTTTGATTCCCAGCCAGGACATTATCTGCATGGAGTTTGCAGGTTGTCTGCGTGGGTTTCCTCCGGGTACTCTGGTTTCCTCCCACATCCCAAAATCATGCAGTGAGGGTAATTGGCTTGCCCCTAAAAATTGACCTTAGATTACATTAAAGACATATGACTATGGTAGGGACATTAGATTGAGAGCTCCTTTGAGGGACAATTAGTGACACGGCTATGGACTTTGTACAGCGCTGCATAATATGATGGCACTATATAAATACTGTGTAATCACAGAAATTTAAGGTCCAAGTGTGAATTCATACAAATAATGGGGTTCAGGCCTAGGACAATGACACTGGGAATTCCAGAACAATACCTGGTATTCCAAGGGAAGGGGGGGGTTCTAGAACAATGGGTTGCCCCAGAAAAAAAGGCAGATGGGACACACTGACACTAGGTGCCTCCGGAACAATGCTACACTGGCATTCTCCTCCACATACATATGAGAACATGAGAGACATGGTAAGTACAGGAGGTATTGCAGTGGGTACCTTGGTACTACTAATGACCTCTGCCAAAGAATAATACGCAGATTTGGGCATTTTGGCAGTGTTGTGCTAAGCCCAGCAAGGGAAATGACCAGCACATTGTGCTAGAGGCATGCTTAGTAAATACAGCACTCTGATATGATCCATGCTGATATATTCATCCATATGCTGTGACCATGGTGATGTCTCCTGAATACCAGAGACAGCCATGAGATCTGTGCACTACCAGAGACTGCCATGAGATCTGTGCAC